>NC_137678.1:24038989-24081489 GCF_963989245.1 Nansenia antarctica
CTTACCTTTCTGCAGAGGTTACAGAAGAGCTCTTTTCCACAGCCTTGGACATGCTAGAGGTACAGTGAACACACAGACACATAGAGGTACAATGAATACACAGACACATAGAGGAACAGTGAATACATAGACACATAATAATAATAATAATAATAATAATAATAATAATAATAATAATAATAATAATAATAATAATGGATTTTATGTATAAAGCACTTTACATTTCAAGAATCTCAAAGTGCTACAGTCAATAAAAGAAACAAAAACAGCACGACACAATAAAGATCACTAAAAACATCAAAAGCAGAAAGGTTAAAAAGACACTGGGGCATAAAACTAAAGAAAAAAATAAATACAAATCTGGCTACTGGAACGCTTTGTTAAAAAGAATAGAGGTACAGTGAACACACGGACACATAGAGAGATGAGGGATGGCGGGAAAGTCACTTCTAACACATTTCATGCACATAGCAGAGAGATACATTAAAGGCAGGGGAGGCTAGTGGAGGTAGAAATCTGAGGATGGCCTCATTCTAATGCATGGGACTGAATGAGAATTGGTATAAAACACAAACACATGTGTTTAATACCATTCCTCATCACATTTCATTTATTACAATGAGCCTGTCCTCCAATATCTACCTCCACCAGCCTCCCCTGGTGTTCTACCTCCACCAGCCTCCCTGTCCTCCAATATCTACCTCCACCAGCCTCCCTGTCCTCCAATATCTACCTCCACCAGCCTCCCTGTCCTCCAATATCTACCTCCACCACCAGCCTCCCTGTCCTCCAATATCTACCTCCACCAGCCTCCCTGTCCTCCAATATCTACCTCCACCAGCCTCCCTGTCCTCCAATATCTACCTCCACCAGCCTCCCTGTCCTCCAATATCTACCTCCACCAGCCTCCCTGTCCTCCAATATCTACCTCCACCAGCCTCCCTGTCCTCCAATATCTACCTCCACCAGCCTCCCTGTCCTCCAATATCTACCTCCACCAGCCTCCCTGTCCTCCAATATCTACCTCCACCAGCCTCCCCTAATAAAAGAAGTTGCCTTACCTTTATCTGGCCTGTAACAGAAAGAAAGGAATGGAGACAGGGAAGAAGAGAGATATAGCAATGTTCTACTACAGACTGACTGGGCTGTGTCACCCTGCTCTCCTCTATCCCCCCCTCCCTCCCTCCCTCCATCCCTCTATCCCTCCGTCAGAGAGACTTAAGAGGTGATTATCTGCCTTAATGTGTTTAAGATTAGAAAGAAAAACATGTGACTTTGTCTTGACTTCTACAAGTCAAGCTAGGTTGGTGATATGGGTTTATTCAGGAAACGGTCATGTTTTTAAAGACTTTAACATTGTTTATTTGAGATATTTGGTCATGTATTTAAGCTATTGCGTCTATTCTACAATTATGCATACAGTACAGGCCAAAAGTTTGGACACACCTTCTCATTCAATGTGTTTCCTTTATTTTCATGACTATTTACATTGTAGATTCTCACTGAAGGCATCAAAACTATGAATGAACACATGTGGAATGATGTACTTAACAAAAAAGTGTGAAATAACTCTAAATATGTCTTATATTTTAGATTCCTCAAAGTAGCCACCCTTTGCTTTTTTGTTGTTAATAAAATAAACAATTGTTGTTGTTAATAAAATATATAATAATAATATTAAATATATATATATAATAACATATTATTAGTAACACATATTATATTAAATATTATTATTATATATTTTATTAACAAAATAGCAAAGGGTGGCTACTTTGAGGAATCTAACATATAAGACATATTTAGAGTTATTTCACACTTTATTGTTAAATACATAATTCCTATGTGTTCATTCATAGTTTTGATGCCTTCAGTGAGAATCTACAATGTACCAAATAGTCATGAAAATAAAGGAAACGCATTGAATGAGAAGGTGTGTCCAAACTTTTGGCCTGTACTGTAGGTATTTAGTTTTTGTATAATTAACATGTTTGTAATGTGTAACTAAAGACATCCAAATGGAAATTCATCACATTTATTTGCTAAAGCAATGAACCAAAACATGCACGAAAAGACATTTGTAAATTTCATAAGTCTTTATTTTGATTAATGAAATGCAGGGTATATTATATGTGTATGTGTGCCTAAATGTGGCTTGGGTATGCAGGTGTGTTGTGTTGGAGGTGGTCCGTGGTCAGCCCCTGTAGCCTCTCCTCCAGGTACGTAGCCTCCTCCTCCTCTCCTCCAGGTACGTAGCCTCCTCCTCTCCTCTCCTCCAGGTACGTAGCCTCCTCCTCCTCCTCCTCCTCTCCTCCAGGTACGTAGCCTCCTCCTCCTCCTCTCCTCTCCTCCAGGTACGTAGCCTCCTCCTCCTCCTCCTTGATTGATGGCAGCTGCTGGACTGAAAAAATCAGGTGTAGTGCGGAGGCACAAACATGTACATTTCAAGCCTGCAAACTGTGACACTAAATAAATGTGAAATAATACTATTGTGCAATATGACAACCCTAGTCGTCTATCTGTACAGTATAGTACAGTGGATAGTGTACATAGCCTTTATTTATGTAAACCAGCTCCTTCCCTTCTTGTGATTTTTTTTTAAAGTTTTTTTTTTTTTTTTTTCTTTCCTAACACCAGGGGAGCCACCCCTCCTAAATGTCGTTGTTTGGTACCTGTACTGTAGCAATGACAATAAAGTCCATTCATTCATTCATTCATTCATTCATTCCTCTCCTCCAGGTACGTAGCCTCCTCCTCCTCCCCCACCTCCTCTCCTCCAGGTACGTAGCCTCCTCCTCCTCCTCCTCTCCTCCAGGTACGTAGCCTCCTCCTCCTCTCCTCCAGGTACGTAACCTCCTCCTCCTCCTCCTCCTCTCCTCCAGGTACGTAGCCTCCTCCTCCTCCTCCTCCAGGTACGTAGCCTCCTCCTCCTCTCCTCCAGGTCTCCTCCAGGTTGAACACGTGGAGGTCTGGTGGCTTTCTCAGCCTGACTGGCACTGGGCACTGAGGAGGGTGAGGATACCACAGTGTGTTAAGACACTGTGGAGGTATAGAGGGAGATGATTAGCTTCCATGTAACATCATCAAACTCATCCGTCACTGTCAAGAATGTCTTATCTTAAAACAGAGAAATTGCCACGTACAGTAATCTATGGAAAAAAGTATGCATACATACACACACCCACACACACACACACACACACACTGTGGTAACCCTCTCACTGAGACCGGGGAAAAGTGCACACACAAGCCAGAGACGACACAAAACAGGAGGAACAGTTAGCCACTCTAGGCGTATTTTATTAACACAAAAGAACCAGGGCAATAAGGCCAGCTTAAGGCTTCTCCAATACTCAAACTCTGAAGGGGGGTGGTAGAAGGATAGCCGGGGGGCTCTGCAGGCTGTCGGGGCCTCTCCAATAGGCTGCGCCCGACTGGTGTCTCTGGGGTAGCTGTGGGTAGGAGGTGGGCCAGAGGTGGCTAGTACGGGTAGTCGTTTGGTGTCCCGTCCCTCTAGCCTCCGGCTGTCGGGGCCTCTCCAATGCAGTCACAGGACCTCGGTCTGGCAGCAGAACATAACAGTTCATTACAGTAAACCATGGATACAGTGCCGTAGTCCGGCTCTCACCCCCACGTGCGTGCTTCTCTTCCTGCCACCCCCTTTGTCTGCCCTCTTTATCTCCTGTGAGGTGGTTTTCTCCCTGCAGCTCTTTAATTGGGGAATGCAGGGCAGCTGTGCATATCTGTGGGGTTTCCCTGCATCTCCCCAGGGGCTGGAATGGGCGCTGTCCATGGTGCTGTGTTTCACCTGCAGCTTCTCGCCCGGAGGCCAGAATGGGCGCTGTCCACGGTGCTGAGTCTCACCCTCGGTCTCAGTCAAGAGAGGGATGCCACAACACACACCCACACACCTGGGGAGGTCCCTGTGTCAGTAACAGGGGCCCTGTGACCTGCGACGACCCCCGGCCTGCAGGACTGGCAGCATCTGACAGCAGAGCGGCTGGGATGGTTCTGGGACCCAGCAGAGTGGTTGGGATGGTCCTGGGACCCAGCAGAGTGGTTGGGATGGTCCTGGGACCCAGCAGAGTGGTTGGGATGGTCCTGGGACCCAGCAGAGAGGTTGGGATGGTCCTGGGACCCAGCAGAGTGGTTGGGATGGTCCTGGGACCCAGCAGAGTGGTTGGGACGGTCCTGGGACCCAGCAGAGAGGTTGGGACGGTCCTGGGACCCAGCAGAGTGGTTGGGATGGTCCTGGGACCCAGCAGAGTGGTTGGGATGGTCCTGGGACCCAGCAGAGACGTTGGGATGGTCCTGGGACCCAGCAGAGCGGTTGGGATGGTCCTGGGACCCAGCAGACACAAGAGGAGCCTGGGCCTTCTGCTCAGGAGACACCCAGGACCTGAACAGGCCTCCAAGCCTCCCCACTGGTGAAGGATTCAATGCAGGTTGATGAACGCAACATAAAGACTAAAGACTAAAGTCCACCTGGGGGCTACTCCTGGACAGTACAGTGTTGAGTGACAGCAGCCCAGTATGGTATGGGTACTGTGAGCGCTTTGATAAACCTCTAAACATATGTGTACCTCTAAACACATGTGTACCTCGAGTCTAAACACATGTGTACCTCTAAACACATGTGTACCTCTAAACACATGTGTACCTCTAGTTTAGTTTAGTTTAGTTTAGTTTATTAGTTTATTATATCGAGGACAATCCAAATACATGAACCATATAAAATACAGTAAAAAAGGCAGCGTTAGCCTAGTCGGCTAATTTTCAGCTGAAGTCCCCGGCCAGTTGCAACATGGCATCCTGAAAATTAACGTCATTAGTTAAAATAAAACATTTAAATATTCTAAGAACACGTGGCTGAGACAAGGTACCCCAACATCACACTTGACAAAAAACACACGTAAGCAAGCTGAGGTGATTGAAGGGGCTACAACAAACACCACATACACACTTATGGGGGCAGCGACATTTCAAGCACATAGAAGCCACAGGACAATTACAGGCCACACAACATTAAGCACTTACAAACAGCAATACATTAAACAAAACAAAACATACCAAAAAAAGGCATTATGGAGAGGCATATGTGTACCTCTAAACACATGTGTACCTCTAAACACGTGGCAGATAGAATCCCATGTCTGAGTCCATTTAGACCAGTAGGACTGAGTACCACCAGGGCTCTCAGGATGAGGCTGAGGACTCGAGCCAGGAGATGAACATGCTGGCTGGCCTGTAGGTTGCAGAGAAAATGACACATTTATAACAAAAGTTAATATTTTAGGAAATGACTTGCTGCTTCAGATGCATTGTTATTTTTGTATTTAAAAATTTAAAAATAAAATCAATCAATCAATCAACTCACCCCCTGCTTGGTATAGATTTAGAATAATACGTTGACAATGTTTAATGGATTTCATTGTAACATGTTAACATGATTTGCGTCTCTTTTAAAAAAAAATCATTATTCAAATGACGACAAGGCGAAAGGAATGTAGCTATTATTCTTATAGTAAAAATCTACGTACCAATCGTGCCCATGAGGGAGGTCTAACCAGGTAGGATAACCAGGTAGGATATTTAAGAATGGGATGGCTCCTTCCTTGATAAGGAATACCGTATTATGCAATTATTGTGTGTCAATGAAAAACGCACGTATTTCATAAAGATTGCATCACAACTTGATCGTAGGTTACTCCGGTTGAGATGCTCATATGCGTTGCGTAGCGACGCGACGCATAGCGACGCATCCCGCATCCCGCGTAGCGTAGCGACGCATCCCGTGGTGGTTCTTGGACCAGCATGTTATACAGCTACCTCATAGCTTACTACAGAGTAGAGCAGTGAGGCAGTTCGTCAGCGCAGCTCAGGGATGCCTCTCTGTACTCTGTACTGCACGCTGGGTCTGCAATCGAAGTTGAATTTCCGATTTGGGTAAAACGTGGTTACGGTTCGGTTAAGGTCAGGGCTAATGAATGGTCTTCAGGCTCAGCGTGTCTCCTAAATAAATGCAGTGATCCAGCTTCCATTCATAGTCAGGAAGAGATTCCTTTGCAATTTGTCCTACAATGGTGATGGACATATTATGCAACATCCATTCCATACATGGTCGCACTAAAGTTAAACTAATGAAAGATTAGAAATAAACCACACTGATCATAAAGATAGAAATCGTTTTTATTTGGGCAGAGAAGTTTTTGACAGTAGAAAAAAAGATTCAAAATTCGAATTCAAGTAAGAACAGTCGTTTGAATGTGTGAGGTTACATTTGAGGGTTTCCATTTCTCTGGTGGTGTAGAACTGGGTTTTATACAGCCGTGAAGTCTTCAAGAGGTCACTAACAACAGTCATTGCAACTTCTACACACAACTACACATTTGCTTTCATAGTTTGTTGTCTATAACATGTGATAATTCAGTGACCAGTCATGACATTGGAATTATGAAATTAGGGCTAATCAATTTATCAATAAATCAATCGATGACCAATTCGTCTTCATCCTACAGTAACGGTATGGGACTAGGATAGTTCACCCACTGGCGGACTCAGGGGGGGCAGGGGGGGCGACCGCCCCCCTGGTGCCCCCACAGTTGAAAAAGGTCACACTTAAGTGCCCTTTTAAGTGGCGAAAATGACATTTTGAGTGGCGAAAATGACATTTTGAGTGGCGAAAACGAGAGGGTGTGCCCTATTAGTGCCCCTCCAATGGTCTAAACTTGACCATGTGCCCCCACAGTTGAAAAACGTCATGCTACAGAGAATGGTCAGAAAAAGACAAAACTATCCAGTGAGCGTCAGTTCTCTGGGCGAAAATGGTGGTGGTGGTGTAATATTTATTTTCTTGGCACAAATCTGCAGCAATTGTGTGATGCTAGAATGTCAATATGGACCAAAATCTTGGGAGGAATGTTTCCAGCACCTTGTTGAATCTATGCCATGCACGAAGAATTAAGGCAGTTCTGAAGGCAAAAGAGGGGGTTCAACCCGGTAATAGCAAGGTGTACCTCATGGCAGGAATATGAGCATGAGGACCTGGAACAGTTCACGTCGTCGGTTCTGAACCACATAGTGAACTGCACCAACTCAGCCACCGTGGACAAACGGGTCCGGGTCTACCCCAACACGAAGCCATGGATGACTGGGAAGGTCCAAAAACTGCTCAAGGAGAGGGACAACGCCTTCTCAGCGAAGGACACACTGCTGTACAGCACCACCAGGGCTAACCTAAAGCGTGGCATCCGGGAGGCCAAGGCAGACCACAGAGAGAAGATTGAGGAATGCTTCCTGAGCAACGACTCCAGGCGGGTGTGGCAGGGGGTTCAGCACATGACAAACTTCAGAGCCAACAGGCTCACAGCCGCGGAGGACGACCCCCTGCTGGCGGAAAAGCTGAACTCCTTCTACGCCCGGTTCGACGAGGGGCGAACGAAGGTAACCACAACACAAACACCACTCTCTCCAGCTCTCAGCAGCCTCACCCTCACAGAGCATGAAGTCAGACGCGTGCTGAAGGCGGTGGACCCCAGGAAAGCCTCAGGGCCGGATGGCGTCCTGGGACGGGTGCTGAGGGACTGCGCCGACCAGCTGGCCGGGGTTTTCACCAACATCTTCAACCAGTCCCTGTCCCAGGCCACCATCCCACCCTGCTTGAAAACCTCAACTATCATCCCAGTCCCGAAGAAAAGCACGGTGAGCTGCCTAAACGACTACCGCCCGGTGGCACTCACACCAATCATCATGAAGTGCTTCGAGAAACTAGTCCGGGCCCACATAGTCACACGCCTCCCGCCCAACCTGGATCCATACCAGTTCGCCTACAGAGCCCACAGGTCCACAGAGGACGCCATCGCGACGACTCTCCACTCCACTCTATCCCACCTGGAGAGGGGAAACAGCTACGCGAGACTGCTCTTTGTGGACTTCAGCTCTGCCTTCAACACCATCCTTCCAGACAGGCTAGTGACCAAACTACTAGACCTGGGACTATCACACTCTATATGTGCATGGATCAAGGACTTCCTGTCTGACCGCCCCCAGAGGGTGCGGGTGGGCTCCCACACCTCCACAGCCCTCAGACTCAGCACTGGGTCCCCCCAGGGCTGCGTGCTAAGCCCCATCCTCTACAACCTCTACACCTACGACTTCACCCCCGTCCACCCCAGCAACTCCATCGTAAAGTTTGCAGACGACACCACCGTGGTGGGCTGCATCTCGGGGGGGGACGAGGCGGCGTACAGGGATGAGGTGGAGCAGCTGGGCAAGCTGTGCAAGGTTAACAACCTGCTGCTGAACCAGTCAAAGACCCAGGAAATCATCGTGGACTTCAGGAGGAAAAGGAAAAAATCTGAGGTCCAGCCCCTGCTCGTCGATGGAGGGAGCGTGGAGAGAGTCTCAACCCTCCGATTCCTGGGGGTGCACATACAGGATGACCTGTCCTGGAAGATCAACACAGCAGCCATCATCAAGAAGGCACAACAGCGGCTCTACTTCCTGAGAGTCCTCAGGAAAGACCACATCGGACAGGAGATGCTTGTGACCTTCTACCGCTGCGCAGTGGAGAGCATCCTCACCTACTGCATCTGCGTGTGGTTCTCCAGCTGCACAGCCGCAGAGAGGAATGCGCTACAGAGAGTCGTGAGATCGGCCCAGAAGATCACCGGCGCCCCCCTCCCCTCTCTGGAAGAGCTGTACAACACACGCTGCCTCAGGAAGGCCTCCAAGATCTCCAGAGACCCATCCCACCCTGGGTACGAACACTTTACTCGGCTGCCCTCGGACAGGAGGTTCAGGACCATGTTCGCAAGGACAAACAGACTGAAGCTCAGCTTCTACCCCAGGGCCATTCAGGCCCTGAACACAGCAAAGACCTAGGTTCTAGGCCCTGGACAATCTAGACAATTTGATGGCAGCTACTAGATTGAAATCAAGTGCAATACTGAAACACAACTGTGAACATTTCAAACCTGCAAACTGCGACACTTTAAATGAATGTGCAATAACACTATGTGCAATATGACAACCCTCGGGTAAATAAGGTTCAGAGATAGGAAATGTTAGAATAGGTATAGCATAGCATAGAGTACAGCACAGTGTTTTATTTGTATAGTATAGTATAGTGGATAGTGTACATAGCCTTTATTTATGTAAACCAGCTCTTTTCCCTTCTTGTTTTTTTTTCCTAGCACCAGGGGAGCCACCCCTCCCAAATTTCGTTGTTTGGTACCTGTACTATATCAATGACAATAAAGACCATTCATTCATACCGGTGCAAGTGGCTGGTGAGTGTATGTTAGTGCAAATAACTAAATTGACTACTATTGATTTGATAATGATGTATCATTTATATAAAAAGCCTTAATGTTGAGCCCTGGTATAAGTGTTCTCCAGTGCCTTTTGTCCGCTATAAGGTGGTGGTAAGTTGAGGTTTGTGGTGTCGCAGCAAAAACAAAAAAAAGTGCCAATTTTTCCAGCACATTTCATTGCCCACATTTCATCTATGCTAAGCCTACAATCCTAAATCCGCCCCGGGCCTAGACTACATAATGTTAATATTAATCAAGGATGAGGACTATTTCACCATACATGACGCATCATAGCTTTTTGCTCACTGATGGGGTCCCATAGGTGCCCTTTTTTTCTTTTCGCCCCTGCCCTTCAAACAGCCTGAGTCCGCCACTGAGTTCACCCCTCCGATGCCGTAAACAAACCCGTGGTCCTCTATGCACCACCTACCCCGGTAGTCTCCGAACTCGTACTCCGAATCGGCTTTAGATGAGTATTCCGCTAACGTTTCTGGAACGAGGCGCAGGAGCGCGATGGAGAAGCAGAGCGCGCGGCTGTTCATCGTGGCTACACTGCGCAACGATCTGACGCGCTGCGCTGTCGTGCGCTTTTTCTTCAGAATCAGAATCAGAATCAGAAGACTTTATTGCCATGACATGTAAACATGTTAGGAATTTGGTTTGGGACAATGGAGCACGGTTTACAGCAGGACAGGTGCAAGACAGGACAAGACAGTGCAAACCAACATCAAAGTGCAAGAGTCATAATTAATATAAATATAAAGTGCAGAGATCAAGTGTTCAAGTGTTCATATTCAGACAGTCCAAAGCTCTCTGGGTGGGGGTGGAGGGAGGGTAGATAGGGGTCAGGTCAGGGGGGGGGGGGGGCAGCGGCATTTAGGAGCCGGATGGCTGTGGGGAAAAAGCTGTGTGCATGTCGGGCCTTCACAGTTTTTAGGGACCGCACCCTCCTGCCTGAGGGGAGCGGGGCGAAGAGACCGTGTCCTGGGTGTGCGGGGTCAGCCATGATCTTCCTGGCCCTCCCCAAAGCCCTACTTTTAAACAGGGCCTCAAGGGGGGGCAAAGGGCAGCCAATCACCCTCTCCGCCGAGCGTATCACCCGCTGCAGCTTGGCCTTGTCCTTGGCCGCTGCAGCGGGGAACCAGATGATGATGGCGGAGGTGACGATGGACTCAATGATGGCCGTGTAGAAGTTCACCAGCGTGGTCTTTGGTAGGTGGAATTTCCTGAGCTGCCTCTTGAGCGCTGTGATGGCGCATGGCCGCTCGCCCAGTTCTCACCCCATGAGGAACTCTATTGAGCATGGGACACTACTGTACCACCATGCAGAGTTACTATATACAGTTGACCAACTAATATGTGACACGGTTTCATTGAAAGGTCAGCATTTCGGCAATTGTGAAAGCTCGCAATCGAGCCAAACAAGTCTTGTTGTGAAAAAATGTGTGTTATGTATGTGGGACTGCACCTTTAAGAGACACCGGAAGTGTGTGGAGTTACCCCCGGTTGACACGTGTTGTTGGTGTGCAAGATGGCGATGTGAGGAGATAATAAAGTGATGACTGTTACCCACGGTGCGGACAGTTATTAATCATAACATTGGCGACGAGGATTATGGATTCTCTACTCTCACCTCTTCCCCCGTTCCTCGCCCTGCCGGGCGATCCACCGGTCCCGTGGATTCGCTGGTGTGAGTCCTTCGAAACGTTCATAATAGCCGCCGGGTTGGCCGGTGCTAGTGACCAACGAAGAAAAGCCCTGCTAATTCACTCACTGGGCAGCGAGGGACAGCGGATTTTTCGGACTCTCGGACCCGCTCCGAGATACGCGGACTGTGTGACACTGCTCAATGGACATTTTGCTGCTCCACAGAATGTAATGCTCCGGCGGATAATGTTTCGCCAACGTCGGCAGCAGACGGGTGAGTCTATCCACCATTACGTGGCTGATCTGAGGGGACTAGCCAGCCTCTGTAAATTCGGGGTGCTGGAAGACGAACTGATACGGGATCAGCTGGCTGAACACACTAATAACTCAAAGCTCAGAGACAAGTTGTTAATGATGCCAGACGACCTAACTTTAGCTAAAGCTGTGGATTTAGCATTCCAGCTCGAGTCAGCAGCAGCCTTGAAGTCACAGCTAGCGCCCACCTCCAGCTCGTTTCCCCCCAGACCCATGCTACTAACTCAAATGGTGGCACCGCCCACGGAGCCTTCCGAGTCCGGTTTCCCAGAGGACGGCCTCGATGTGAACTTTGCTGCACGCCAGGGTACGACAACACGCCGGGCCTGTGGTAATTGTGGCTCATCATCACACCAAAGCCGAGCCCCAAACTGCCCTGCCAAGGGGCAGCAGTGTCAGCGCTGTGGCAGGCAGAACCATTTTGCCCGGGTCTGCCGCTCTACCCCCACAACAGACAGTCCACGGCCACAAGGTACACCGGGACGGCCCACACAGACGACCATCCATTCAGTGACTGCCACCCCCCGACCGGCTAAGTGGTGCACTGTTGAGCTGGATGGGGTTCGCCTCCCACTGCTGGTGGATACGGGGGCCTCCAGGTCGCTCATGAACGCTGCCACGGTACGGCGGCTCTTTCCACTCCGAACGCTCACTGCCAACGCCGAGGACCTATATGGCTATGGGCGCTGCAAAATAGACATGGTGGGCACAATCGCCTTCACTGTGCGTTACGGGACTAAGGCCCTCCCCTCATTCACCTTTCAGGTGTCTCACCAGGGTTCTAACCTCATGGGTTTTGATTTGTTTTGCGAGCTGGGTTTCACCCTCATGGACAATGTTGGATCCGCCATCTTGTCTGTCGGCTCGCCGTGGGAACAACGCTGGCCTGCTCTATTCAGCGGTTTGGGCTGCCTCACCGCCTTCAACCACCAGCCCCTCCTCAAGCCCGAGGTGCATCCGGTGATACAGCCCATACGCCGCCTGCCCCTCGCCCTACGCGACGACGTCACCGCCGAGCTCCAGAAACTCTCGGATGCGGGCATCATCGAGCGTGTCGATGCCTCCCCCTGGATT
The DNA here is from genome assembly GCF_963989245.1 of Nansenia antarctica. Lineage (NCBI taxonomy): Eukaryota > Metazoa > Chordata > Actinopteri > Argentiniformes > Microstomatidae > Nansenia > Nansenia antarctica. The sequence continues at coordinate 24,051,340 of NC_137678.1, forward strand.
TCGAACCTGGTGGTGGTAAAGAAAAAGTCAGGGGGCCTGCGTCCGTGCATCGATCTCAGGTCAGTCAACAAGGCAGTGATCCCGGACAGGTACCCGCTGCCCACGGTGGAGGAGCTGGCTGCACATTTCTACGGTTCCTCTGTGTTCTCGAAACTCGACCTTCGCCAAGGCTACCTACAGGTTCCGCTGCACCCCGACAGCCGCAACCTGACAGCTTTCGTGACGCATGGCGGGGTGTTCCGCTACACCCGCATGCCCTTCGGTCTCAGCTCAGCCCCCAGCTGTTTCCAGAAGATCATGACCACCATCTTCGCCGGCATCCCGGGCGTGGTCATCTTCCTGGACGACATAGTGGTCCATGGTGCGACACCGGACGTCCATGACGAGCGCCTGGCGAGGGTGTTGGACGTCCTCGCCAGCCACAACCTCACGCTAAATGGGGAAAAGTGCACCTTCGCCACTCCGGTCATCGAGTTCGTGGGGTTCCGCCTGACCGCCGACGGACTCAGCCCGCTACACTCTAACGTTGAGGCTGTGCTGCGCCTGCCAGAGCCGTCCTGCCCAGCTCAGCTGGCTTCGTTTCTTGGGATGACGGCCTACTACCTGCGTTTCCTTCCCCGATACTCCATGACCACCTCCCCACTGCGTGAACTATTGAAACAGGACGCGGTCTGGGAGTGGACCCCGGCCTGCTCTGCTGCTATTCACCAACTGAAGAAGCAGCTGACCTCGCCGCCGGTGCTGGCATTCTTTGACCTGGCGAGCCCCACACTCGTGACGTGTGATGCATCCAACACGGCGATCGGGGCGGTGCTGTCCCAGATCCAGGGGGGCACGGAACGCCCGGTGGCATTCGCCTCTCGGTCCCTCAACACAGCTGAACAAAAGTACTCGGTGGGGGAGCGGGAGGCGCTAGCCTGCGTCTGGGCGTGCGAGCGGTGGCATATGTATGTGTACGGGCGACACTTTACATTGCGAACTGACCACCAGGCTCTCACGGCCCTGCTCGCTACTTCAGGTTCGGGCCACAAGCCGCTGAGGATCTACCGCTGGTCGGAGAGGCTTCAACCGTATGATTTCACCACACTGTTTACCCCCGGCAGGGAAAATGTAGTGGCTGACCTGCTCTCCCGAGCCACCCCCGTCCCAGCACTCGGCGGCCCCAACCCCGGCCCGTTGCCCAACAAGGGCCCAGACGAGATGGAGTCAGAGCTCGTGCTCATGCTGCACGCCCCACTCCAGGCCACGGTTTCCCTGGAGGACCTTCAGCGCGCGTCGACAGAGGACCCCACGCTCTCCCATCTCCGCACTTACATCCGGGAGGGTTGGCCCACGAAAGTGCCGGAGGAGCTGGCGCCTTTTCATCGGGTCAGGAATGAACTGACCTGCTGGAACGGTGTCTGTGTGGCCCGGGGGCTCCGCACGTTCATCCCCAGCGACCTCAGGGCGCGCGTCCTCGCCATGGCGCACGAGGGCCACCTGGGCATTGTAAAGGTGAAGCAGCGCTGCAGGGATTTGGTGTGGTGGCCGGGCATAGACCGTGATATCGAGATGATGGTGAAGGAGTGCACGGCCTGCCTGGTCAGTGGGAAGACGGGCCCGCCACCCTCACCACCCCTACAGCCCTTGCAGTGGCCACCCACGCCTTGGGAGCACATCCAGCTGGACATATGTGGCGAACTTCATGGCGTCCCACACCACCAACGTTTCCTCCTAGTGGCCTACGACCTCCACTCAAAGTGGCCAGAGGTGGTCGCCACGGGGTCCGTAACAGCTCGGGTGGTCACTGACTTCCTCTCCTCTCTGTTTGCTCGGTGGGGCAATCCAAACGCCATCACAACGGATAATGGCCCGCAGTTTGTCTCAGCGGAGTTTGCCGTCTTCGTGGAGGAAAGGGGGATCAACCACATACGAACGGCGTTCTACCACCCGGAGGCAAATGGGGGGGTCGAGCGTTTTAACCAGACTCTGAAGAATGGGGTCAGAGCACACCTGGCAGATGGCCTGCCGTTCTCAGCCGCGCTGCTCCGCACCCTGCTTCACTACAGAGCAACGCCGCACTCAACTACCGGCAGCTCCCCAGCACTCCTGATGATGGGCCGTGAGCTGCAGCTTCCTCTCAATCGGCTGCGGGCCCCAGCGGTCGCCACGCCAGCAGCAGCACCCTGCCAGAGCGCCAGGGTCGCAGACGCACAGTGGCGGATGAAGCAGCGGTTCGATAGGAGACGGAGGGTGAGAATACCTCCCTTCACAGAGGGGGACTGGGTCAGGATTCGCCGCCCTAACCGGGACCACAAGCTGCTCTCGTTCTGGTCTGCGCCGATGAAGGTCACCGCTCAGCTGGGCCCAGCCTCGTTTCGCCTGGACGACGGATCACGGTGGCACGCAAGCCGGCTTCGGAAGGTGGCATCGCCTCCCATCATAGACCCAGAACAACCGCAGGGTCCAGCTGAGTTCCCACCTGAACTGGTGGAGGCCGGGGTTCGCCCAGAGGCTCGTCCGGCCCGTGCCCGGGTCAGACCAGCACACCTGAGGGACTATGCCGTGGACTGGTGAACCCAAGGGTAGGGTTTAGGGCATAGCCTGTTCAGTGGGTGACTGGCAGTCTACCCAGTTCATTAAGTTTAAAAAAAAAGAAAAAATAAGTTTGATAATTATAATGTTGTGTTATTCATTGTGTTCTTCTGGTTCCTGTGGGGGGAGGTAAATGTTATGTATGTGGGACTGCACCTTCAAGAGACACCGGAAGTGTGTGGAGTTACCCCCGGTTGACACGTGTTGTTGGTGTGCAAGATGGCGATGTGAGGAGATAATAAAGTGATGACTGTTACCCACGGTGCGGACAGTTATTAATCATAACAATGTGTTTTCCGGTTTTTGGCATAGGATGAACATTTAAGTGATGAAGAATCCACTCAATATCATATCCAACAGTTTTACATTCACTAAATACCTACATTTAGTTAGCAAAGTCGGGTGGGGGGTATTAGTGTGGCAGTGTGTGTAGCCACGCCCACCCCAGCTGTATGTAAGTAGCCATGTGCGTGTGGACCTGTTTACAAGATGGAGGCTGAGTGGACCCCACTAAAAGTAGCTCATGCCTATGGGTATAGCTAATGGGGATCCTTCCAATAAATAAACAAAATAAAATAAAGCTCTCGCTAATGCTATCAACAGAATTTCAAAAGCAGGCAGAAATATCGACAGTGGGCAATTAATGAACTCCTTCATATTGGACTATACATAATGGGAACTCCGAACTACGAATCTGACGATGACAAGAAGACAACAGGATTTCAGACATTGATCTCCACATCAGTTCACTTTCATGGGACAGTCGTCTGCAGACAGACCTTCTGCTGTGTTCTTGGTTAAGTTTTAGTGAGTTACATGTGTTGTTTACTAGGATTTTGTGTTGTTTACTTAGGATAGCCAAACAGTTATTTGTTGTTTTGTGAGTAAGGTAGATAGCGCCTTTGTTAGCCTCAGTTATCAAACCACTGAAACTGCTCACCACAATTATGCCACCCCTCTACAAAACTAATAGGAGATGGTGGGAGGAAGAAATAGGTTGTCAAAGATAAAACATAATGAATGAATACATGTGTTGCAGACCTACTAAACATGCAACATAGTGCAATATGTTTCATGCACCATTTTAGTGTGTTTGTGTGTACCAGCTAGCCAAACAAGTGTTAGCTTGTTAGCTAGCTAGCTTTCTATAGATTATAGAAAAAGTTAATGCTTTTGTAATGAACGGTAATGTTGTGTGGAATCAACAATAATGATTAATTCATTGATATGTAGATTTGCTGTAGAATAATACTGTGAATTGAAATGATTTCACTAGCCTACTTCAGTACAAGTACAGTACACTGAGTCTATGGAAAACCTACACTAGAGAAGTGTCCACACCTCTGACCTGACATTTGTGTTACAGAATGACGAGGTGAGAGGTTCTGAGAGATGACACCTTGATGAGAGTCACCAGCACTTCAGGTATTTGTCATTGTCATTGTATAAGCAATTCTATTTTATGAAGATAGTAGTAGGCTATTTTGTGAAAGTGGTGTTGGTAACAGTGGGCAATCTTTTTAAATGTACTGTCTTTTTTTTTTATTACAGCTTTGATGCCCAGATGGGATGGGAAGGAACTACACCGAAGTCCCACTAGATGCTTTATGGACTATAATGATAAATGCATGCACACAGACACAACATTATTATTTTTTACCATTCTATTATTGTATTGCTCAATTGTATCTTGCCTAATTCTACTCTCTTGTACTTGTAATGGGATGTAATAAACTTTTGGCACACATGGCAATAAAAAATCATGAATCTTGAATTATTATTATTATTATTATTTAGCCATTTAAACATGTCAGCCCTGCAATTTTGTTACCTGAGGGTTAGCTGACAACCCCACTGACAGATGACAGGTAGATAATGACAGGTAGTGTAATGGGGGAGTGGTTGTCTTGAGGGAGTGATTAGGGTGGAGTTAACCAGCTATTGTTCCCACCCATTACCTCTGTGAAAAGTGAGCCTGGTTTTCTCAAAATGGTCATTTGGAGGGTATCAGCATTAAAATATCCATGACTTCTTCAACTTGTTTCAGATTTCAATGTATGACCCATCATTTTAAATCTTACAATCTACCCTTTCGTAATCTGGAAACAACTGAAAAATGATTTTTGCCCTACTTGCGGACTTCTTAACCATGCCCTGTCACATATGCTGCACTACTGCTTCCCCTAGTTCTTGATTAATGTCTCCTGGGTTATCACAAAGATATGTTTCTCTACCGGGATTATGTCAATAACATGTTATCTCCCTCTCATTCATATCACCTTAATAAGCAGAGATGCACAGAGGAGCAATCATGGGGATATACAAAGACAAAAAAATGTTCCACAATTTGAAGATTTATGATTTATTCCATGTTAATGATATTATGTTGTACAACACAGGTTCTTTTTCTATAACAGATATCCAGTGTTCTTTAGCTCCAGAATAGTCAGAGAGACATCTTGGATCTACATAGTTGTGTCCCTCTGAGCTGACACCTTGGTGATCCAATCACATGGAGCAAAGACCCAGAATACTAACACAGAAACACATTCATAACCTGTGATCAGCACAGAAACACGTTCATAACCTGTAGTCAGTACAGAAACACATTCATAACCTGTGATCAGTACATAAGGAATATTTACATGTGGACTGACAGGGAGACCATGGGAACACTATCATAGCATGGAGATTTTACATGGGCAGCAATAATCAACATACATTTTCTAGAGCATAAACTATAAACAACATTTAAGTGTCAGAAAAGGCTTCTGCCATGACAGATGTCCAACAGAGTAGTTGGAATCGAGACTAATATATGAACCAAGGCACCAATCTAAACATACATTATTTCTGGAACAGAGTACGTTATATTGAATATGTGATGATGATATAATGATTCAACTTTTAACACCAATTCACAGAGAAATATGTTTCTACAGAATAATAGGTTATGATAAAGCACCACTCTAATGGAGAGCTCTACTCCAGGTCACACAGCTTAACACTGTTGCCATAGTTACTACCCCAATTAGGCCCAAATCCAGGATAGAGGGGCTGAGTGAATGTGGTCTGGACTCTTTGGAGGAGGGTCATTGTGTCAGAGGAGATGCTGTAGAAGGACAGAGTACCTGCCCTGTGATCCAGGTACACTCCTACTCTGGAAGACCAAGGGCCTGATACTTTAGTCTCAACACTATTGTGATAGAAACTATAACCACCCATATGCTGGAATAACCTCCAGGACTTGTTATTGTATCCAAATATACTGTCACCACCTGACCTGCTGATGTATTTATATGAGACTGCTGCACTAACAGCAATACCACTCCACTCAACCTCCCAGTAAGAGCGTCCAGACAGACCCTCTCTACACAGCACCTGCCACTCATGAGTGAATCTCTCTGGGTGACCAGGATATGACTGGGCATGATCCATAAGTGTCACCTTTCTGTTCCCCTCAGACAGAGACAGTTGTATGTGTGTTGTGTTTGGGTCCAGTGTGAGCTGACAGGAATCTGGAAGAGAGAAGAGCAGAAACCAAATCAGAGAAATAATGGAAGTCAGATATCTAACCTGTCTTTGATGAGTCTCTCCCTCTCCTAGAGCACTCTTGTTCTATCTCATGGTTTGTAGAGTGTATCGGTGGAGATTTCTGGAGAAAGAGACTCACATCGTAAGAACTGGGCTCTGGTCTTGGGCTCTGGTGGCAGTAATACATCCACTGCATCAACTACAGACACATTCAGAGAGAGAGAAAGAGAACATTCACAATACATCATATTACACATACTGTACAGTACATCGGAGGACTGGCTCATTGTAATGCATGGAATGGAATGAGGAATGGTATCAAATGCTTACCATTACTCATTACATTCCATGCATCACAATGAGCCCATCCTCCGATTTCTACCTCCACCAGCCTCCACTGATGTAGGCTACTGTATATAAAGTCATGGTCTAAAGCTGCCTATATAAAGAGACTAGACAGAGTTTTAGCCCACCTATAGTTGAGATCTTAGGCCACTCCCCCTTAAGGATGTCCTCTAGTTTCTCTCTCATCTTAGACACAGCCTCAGTCACATTTCCAAAGTACTGAAGAGGATGGATGGTGATGCTGGGTAAGTCTGAAGATACACTGGGACTGGAGAGAGAGACATAACTCTGGAGAGAGAGAGAGAGAGAGAGAGAGAGAGAGAGAGAGAGAGAGAGAGAGAGAGAGAGATAGAGAGGGAGGGAGAGAAAGAGAGAGAGAGAGAGAGAGAGAGAGAGAGAGTGAGAGAGAGAGAGAGAGAAAGAGTGAGTGAGTGAGTGAGTGAGTGAGTGAGAGAGAGAGAGAATAATTGATTAACTGAACAGTAAGGTCGTTTCAGTATTCCAGATGGAAGGTCAGTGTAGTTACCTGGAGGAAATGGATGTGGTCCTCTGTGTGTGAAAGCTGCCCCAGCTCAGTGTCTCTCCTCCTCAGCTCAGCGATCTCCTGCTCCAGTCGCTCCAGGAGTCCCTCAGCCTGACTCACTGCTGCCTTCTGCTGGGCTCTGATCAGCTCCTTCACCTCAGAGCGCCTTCTCTCAATGGAGCGGATCAGCTCAGTAAAGATCCTCTCACTGTCCTCCACTGCTGCCTGTGCAGAGCGCTGTTACACACACACAGACACAGACGCACGCACGCACGCACGCACGCACGCACGCACGCACGCACGCACGCACGCACGCACGCACGCACGCACGCACGCACGCACGCACGCACGCACACACACACACACACACACACACACACACACACACACACACAGTGGGATTGCATAAACAAAAGTTAAATAAAAATAATAATAAGTGGAGAATGGCTGACTGGAGGAGAGCAGTAATGGTGTGTCTCCTCTGGTCAATACTCACTGTGAGAGACTCCACAGCCTGTTGGATCTCCTTCAGTTCCTTCTCTCTCTCCTGGAGTCTCTGCTGGACCTTCTGCTGACTCATCCCCAGCTGCCTCTGTGGACAAATAGTGAGATAAATGCCAGAATATATTATATCAGTATATATATATATATCTATATATCTATATATATATAGATATATATATATATTCATATGAGAACGATTAAACTGATACTGATACTTTCGGCATTGGTGCACATCACCAATAATATGCATAAGAAAATTGCAGATGTAGTTTGAAATGAAAAAACATAACAATAATTTTACTTTTGTGATTAATACTCATTTAATACTATCATGGAATTTGTAACTCACACAGAATACATGTACTGTACATTAAGGCAATGTTTTACTTTTGCAGGACTTTATACATTTCAGATGACTGTTATAATCTGCTAAACTAGGTAAAATCTTGGGCCAGATATACTGTATCCTTAGAGATTACAGTAAAACGATCTGATCATAAAATCCTGGTCAAATCATTATCTCACTTTAGTGTCAGAAACATGGAAATGGACTTTCAGCTCCACACCAGTTCAATAAAGTATGGATTTGTTTAAAAAAAAAAAAACTTCTTAAACAATCCAATATCACACAATATCAACACTAAATACAAATAGTGGTGGATTTTATATCATAGAGTGTGTGTTCACTACTGTATACTGTACATATAACCATTCTACTGCCACTAAGGGCTTCTAAAATCACAATCTCTCCTCTTTCATTTCTAACATGAAGTTTCTCTCCTTTCTATCAATCATTCATTCTCAGACAGCTGCAGGTGGGAAGACACAGTCAGTTCTACCTTTATCAAACGAGTAGCTCTGGTTCTTACCTGTTTCTCAGTCCTTTCTGCTGCAGCTGAGACTGTATCATGGCCTTTGTGTTCATCCATTGTACACAGATAACAGATACACTGCTGATCAGTACGGCAGAACACCTCCAGCAGTTTGTCATGATGGGAGCAGATCTTCTCCTGCAGTTGTGTGGATGTTTCGACCAGCTTGTGCTTCTTAAAGGCAGGAGATTCATAGTGAGGCTGGAGGTGAGTCTCACAGTAAGAGACCAGACAAACCAGACAGGACTTGAGGGCTTTCTGCTTTCTCCCAGTGCAGAAATCACACGCCACATCTCCAGGTCCAGCATAACAGTGAGCAGGAGGAGCAGGAGGAGCAGCTTGGAGTCCTGTCTTCTTCAGTTTCTCTTCCACTAATTCAGCCAACATCGTGTTTCTCCTCAGAACAGGCCTTGGAATGAAGCTTTCCTTGCACATGGGGCAGCTGTAGACCCCCTTCTGATCATCCCGATCCCAGTAGCCCTTAATACAGCCCATACAGTAGCTGTGTCCACAGGGAATAGTTACCGGATCCTTCAGTAGATCCAGACAGATCGGACAACTGAAGGAATCCATGCTCTCTGCCATTTTGCTGCACACACTACCAGACGGAATAGCAGAATACAGTGATAAGTTGCGTTTCTCTGGAAGTGTTTGTGCTTTGTGGGCGGCAACATTTCCTGGTTCTGTGACTTCCTCAAAGATTGTGTTCATGTGAGATGGAGTTAAATTACCAGCTGTAGCCACTAGATGGCGCAGTTATACAGCTGCCTCATATCTTACTACAGAGTAGAGCAGTGGGCAGTTCGTCAGTGCAGCTCAGGGATGCCTCTCTGAATTTCCAATTTGGGTAAAACGTGGTTACGGTTCGGTTAAGGTCAGGGCTAATGAATGGTCTTCAGGCTCAGCGTGTCTCCGTAGTCGCTCCTAAATAAATGCAGTGATCCATCTTCCATTCATATAGTCAGGAAGAGATTCCTTTGCAATTCGTCCTACAATGGTGATGGACATATTATGCAACATCCATTCCATACATGGTCGCACTAAAGTTAAACTAATGAAAGATTAGAAATAAACCACACTGATCATAAAGACAGAAATCGTTTTTATTTGGGCAGAGAAGTTTTTGACAGTAGAAAAAAAGATTCAAAATTCAAATTCAAGTAAGAACAGTCGTTTGAATGTGTGAGGTTACATTTGAGGGTTTCCATTTCTCTGGTGGTGTAGAACTGGGTTTTATACAGCCGTGAAGTCTTCAAGAGGTCACTAACAACAGTCATTGCAACTTCTACACACAACTAAACATTTGCTTTCATAGTTTGTCGTCTATAACATGTGATAATTCAGTGACCAGTCATGACATTGGAATTATGAAATTAGGGCTAATCAATTTATCAATAAATCAATCGATGACCAATTCGTCTTCATCCTACAGTAACGGTATGGGACTAGTTCACCCACTGGCGGACTCAGGGGGGGCAGGGGGGGCGACCGCCCCCCTGGTGCCCCCACAGTTGAAAAAGGTCACACTTAAGTGCCCTTGTAAGTGGCGAAAATGCCCTTTTGAGTGGCGAAAAGGACATTTTGAGTGGCGAAAACGAGAGTGTGTGCCCTATTAGTGTCCCTCCAATGTGCCCCCAGTTGAAAAACGTCATGCTAAAGTGCCCTTTTGAGTGGCGAAAATGAGAGGATGTGCCTTACTGGTGGTGCCCCTCCAATGGTCTAAACTTGACCATGTGCCCCCACAGTTGAAAAACCATCTCTAGTATTTACAGAGAATGGTCAGAAAAAGACAAAACTATCCAGTGAGCGTCAGTTCTCTGGGCGAAAATGGTGGTGGTGGTGTAATGGTGTGGGGGATATTTTCTTGGCACAAATCTGCAGTAATTGTGTGATGCTAGAATGTCAATATGGACCAAAATCTCGGGAGGAATGTTTCCAGCACCTTGTTGAATCTATGCCACGTAGAATTAAGGCAGTTCTGAAGGCAAAAGAGGGGATCCAACCCGGTAATAGCAAGGTGTACCGGTGCAAGTGGCAGTTTGTGGTGTCGCAGCAAAAAAAAAGCATAATTTTTCCAGTGCGCTGTGCGCACACTTCTTTACCCATCTGGGCTAAACCTCGGATCTCCTACAATCCTAAATCCGCCCCGGGCCTAGAGTAGACTACATAATGTTAATATTAATCAAGGATGAGGACTATTTCACCATACATGACGCATCATAGTTTTTTGCTCACTGATGGGGTCCCATAGGTGCCCTTTTTTTCTTTTCGCCCCTGCCCTTCAAACAGCCTGAGTCTGCCACTGGTACATGCTGTTAGATATGGGGACAGAGTAGAACTGTTCCGTCATAACCCTAACCCTTGCTATAGTCGTGAGGACAAAGACAACAAATGGGTCAGACACTTCCTGGCCCAGGTAAGGTTATTCCCCTTTGTCATAGTTCACCACATATTAGACATTATTTCATGCAGAAAGGCATTAATGCTTTCTAATAGCGCAACACAATCCTTGCATCAAAAATATTTTACCGTTATTGGCAATGTCTAATATGGCCATATTCTACTTGGCTGATATATCAAATTAAATGTGTTCCTAGCATGGTCCTGCTGTTTAACAACAGTACGCTGCTCATGTCCATCAGGCTCCTCCCACCCTCTTAACTTCAGTAGCATAAACAACTTTCTTATCATCTGAAAGTCAAATAGTATGTGTGACAGCTCTCTCTCAGATTAACAATAATCCAGCAAAACGCATAGCAAGACATTTTATCCTTTCCATTCACACATCCTCATTTTAACATTTAGGAAACTTCCAAGAATCAGTGATAACTAAAAACTGGACTTTGCCAGAGTTCATTAACGAGACATGACATTTTCGAATTCATTGGAAATTTTATTTTCCCGTACAATGTGAACAGACATTTCATTGGAAATTTTATTTTCCCGCACAATGTGAAAACAGACATTTCCTTTAGAAGAAGGTGTTTGGTCTCTTGGTGGTGAAGCGGGGCTTGTGCTGGCGACGCAGGACCCTGTGGGGCAGGGGGAACTTGATCTTGGAGTCCTGAGGAGGGTCAAAGAGAAGGTGTCAGTCAATATTTACCCGCTGTCACCCAATCCAGAAGTTACAAAGACAACATGACCAAAACACAGACTAAGATGTTCTAAGTGTTTATGTTGAACCTTGAGTTCACTTTCAACGGCACAGCAGCATCAGGGAAAGGCGACAAGGTTCATGTTGGTTAATGTTAGCACACCAGACAAGATCATACCATTAATTTAATATGATCTTTGGGTTATGGGTGCATACTGCCTGCTACAATACATCCCCTAAAATATAGCATGGCTTTTCACTGTCAATAAGTTCGCAACAGTATCACTGTTAAGATAGGCCACTGGCATTCACCCGATGGATGACAAATTCTGTTATTTACCTAACACATCATTCCACCAGCACCCCTGATTCAACTAATCAAGTGCAAAGCACTTATGATTTGTACTTGATTAGTTGAATCAGCTGTGCTGGTGGTGGAACAGATCAAACATGTGGAACAGCTGGTGGTTCCTGAGGAGAGGGTTGAAAACCACTGGTCTAGAGGGTTTTAACCTGAGTTGACTAATGTCATCAGTCCAGAGAGAAACCAACTGAAATGAGGAGCCTGCTCATAACAGGCATGTCTATAGTTGGGCGTACACTAGGGATGGACGGTTTTTCGGTTATACCGAAAACCGGGGTTTATAAAAATAGAAACGTTTTTTTATCAAAACCGTCTGAAACCGGATTTGTTTTTGTTTTTTTCCCGTTTTCCACTGATGTCGCGGGTGGCCCGAAAATATTTGTGTGCCACAAGACCATTCATTCATTCAAGTTCACCTTCAGAGCGGGTGTTCAGCGCAGCAGGCAAAATTGTAAGTCCGTTCCGAGCGCAGCTGAATCCTGAAAAGGTGAACATGCTTGTGTTTCTTGCGAAGAACCTCGATTAACGGACTATTTAATAGCCTTTAATAGCTTTTATGCTCATTTTTTGTTACTGCCGGTTTTTGTTATTTAGTTATTAGCCATAGGTTGTGAATTAGAATTAGAATGAAAGTGATCAGTGATATCTTTGCACAATTGTTTTACCTGCTTGCACTCAATTTGCACTCGTATGTATTTATATTTATAGATGTTGTTATTTACGTTTGCTATTCTATTCTATATTATTATTATTATATAAGCCGTTGTGAATTAGAATTAATGTGATCCGTGATGTCTTTGCACAATTGTTTTACCTGCTTGCACTCAATTTGCACTCGTTTGTATTTATATTTATAGATGTTTTTGTTTACGTTTTCTATTCTATTGTATATTCTATGTTGTTCAAAGAATAAAACTGGAACATGTCACATGTTTGTCGTGTGTGAAAATAACAATGATACAGTCTGAATCTGCCGCGCAATGAGTGAGAGGTTTGGTCAGTTGTGAAGAATAACTGAGGATTAATATCTAATTGGGATTATATTTAAGGGTAACGAATCACTCTATGGGAAAGATAGTTGCCTTCAGTTATTGGTAGATAGGAAAGGTTTTTTACAATTACTCGCTTACATTTAATAAGATCATTTTCGCTGCTCTGTAAAGCGCATTGGGTCACTTTTGTGAGAAATGCGCTATAGAAATAAAATGTGATTCGATATCAATCAATCAAACTTTATTTATGTTCTATAGCACAAATCATGCATTGAATGTAACTCCAAGTGCAGTATTTACTAAACCACAATATAATAAAACAAGAGCTATACGGATCAAGAGTGTTTGTGCACAGCGCCACTGTGTGTGAAGGCGCTACTGAAAGTGATGACAGAACGCATGTCTCAGAAGATACGCGCAAAGGTAGTTCTGTATTTATCTCTATCTGTATTAGTACATTTATTTTGAAAGCTCTATTTTGACAGCTCTACCATGGGCACTTTTATTTTGATGGGGCATTCTTTGTTGATTGACTTACGACAGTTCAGGACGAGTCAGTCTCGCGGCATGTGGTTTTTATGAAAAGCTTTAAGTATGTTCACTGCATAATTCTAAGTCTAATATTTCAGTGATTATTGAGCAGTATTCAAATATTTAAATACATTGAGCAGCAGCTGAAACTTTGTCTAAGAACCAAGATATTGAGAAAGCAGTTCATTCAATGAAGACGCTGTTCCAAGAGATGATCTTCCGTGCAGGCGTGCACCCTGGATCAGCGGAGCTGGTGTGTTAAGTGTTCATGTGTTTTCATGTATGGTGTAGCTTACAAAAGTCTGCCTTTCCACTTATATTTGTGAAACTAAGTAGCCTAAATGTGTTGCGACTGTGCTTACGGTGTTTTAATGGTGTTCGACATGAGTGTATTGTAGCAGTAGGGCTCAATTATTTGAAATTGGCGCTCTTTTTTCCCCCCCGGTTAACCGGAAAACCCCGGTTTTAGTCTTTGACGGTTTTTCGGTTTCAATAATTGGAAACCGTCCATCCCTAGCGTACACAAGCCAAAACACCTTTAGAGACGTCTGATCTGATGAGGCAGTAAACATCTTCCCCACCTGTCAACAAACTGCATTGATTTTGCCACTGTTGACATCTGCCTGGTACTGCTACATATGGATATAGCGTGTCTATTGGAAAGGTGCTAGCAGTAACTTGGGGGGGAGACATGGTGAGAGATGTGTCGTCACTTACGTGGAACTGCTTGATGGCAGGTCTGCGACACTTGTTGGCGGCGATCTCCTGGACCTTCATGATCTGGATGGAGTGGGCGCGGGCACGATGGCGGGCTCCCATATCCCGGTCTGAAGGGGACAGAAGACAACCGTTAATCACCTAACACAGCTGACACTGACAACACCCATCTACTGGTCTCCAGGTGACGCATGATTACTGTACACACAATCCTGCTCATTAACAGGTGAAATATTAATTATTTAATCCAGTTGTTGTGGAACTGTTCCACTGGGGGGCTGAAACTTTTCATCTAAGTACAAAAACCAACGGCCCTCGCATCGCTTTAACGGCATGACGTGTTGAACCTTGAATTTCACTTCCATTAGCACCGCAGGCACATGAAAGGCGACAAAGTTAATTTTATTTATGCAACACATGACAAGGGCATTATACACAGGAATAATGCTCTTTGGGTTTGTGTGCTAGCTTCTCGTTCTACTTGAAACATGTTTTGGAGGATCACTCCCAATTGTAAACCCTGAGATCGACATAGTAGCCTAGTCCACTTCAGGGTGCAGAATGGGCTTGTACTGGGGAGTGACTTACAGCACTGTGTGACAGCTGCAGAGGTGGTCATGTCCCTGTACTCTCTGTACATGTTGTGGGTTCCACTACGGGAGTCGTAACGCAGCCAGATGCCGAAGTTCTTCACCTTCAGGGGTGTCTTCTCGTGCACCTAACAAAAAAAAATCATTAAGACATTAGAATTAAATCCCATAGAGTTAACTTAGTAATACTAGAAATCGAGATGTAATTATTATTATTATTATTTTATGTTTTTTAAGTCCCATTGGGTCAGACTCCTTACTAAATATATATTTGAAATGGAAACACTGTTTAACTACACCAAACTACCATCCCTTTAACAGTATAACAGCAGCCTCTTAAGATCTGACAGGGGCTAGGTGTGTCTGAGCCCAACATCCCCATCTGCCTTGGGACGCAGGCAAACAGGGATGGTAGGAATCATGTGGCTGTGCGCAGGGGGAACGACAGGACAGCACCGCACAAGCTGCTCTGTAACTTATCCTGCAGAGTGGTTTTCCTCTTCAACCGGTTAAGAAAGGCACCTCACCCAGTCGTCTTAATTCAAATAGAATCTTGGTGGCGCAATTCTTTTGGGCCCCATCCCATCACTGTATCCCACCACTCCCATACACACTTACCAGACCACAGTAGACGGTCTCGCCAGAAGCCTTCTTCATCTTCCTCAGCTGGGAGACGAAGTACCAGAAGCGGGACTTGGCCACCACATGGTTGGGGGCGAAGATCCTCATGCGGTACAGAGGAGGGGTAGGGTTCTTGGGAGAGGGCAGGAGGCGCCCAATCACTTTGTACTCCCTAAGCTGAAAGAGGATAAAGAATTAGCACAACGTAGTAGACCAAGACGTCCAAAACACAGACTGAGATGTTCTAAGTGTTAATGTTGAACCTTGAGTTCACTTTCAACGGCACAGCAGCATCAGAGAAAGGCGACAAGGTTCATGTTGGTTAATGTTAGCACACCGGACTAGATCATACCATTCATTTAATATGATTTTTGGGTTTGGGTGCATACTGCCTCCTACAAAATATAGCATGGCTTTTCACTGTCAATAAGTTCGCAACAGTATCACTTAAGAGTTAAGACAGGCCATTGGCATTCACCCGATGGATGACAAGTTCTGCTATTTACCGAACACATCATTCCACACAAGTGACAACATGGGTTATGTTAAAACTGGCGGACTGTATTCTTCAAATGTTGACATGCTCAGGATTTGAGTGAGGTTGGTTAGCATCATTAACATCGTGGTTGATCGAGTCTGTCAGAGCGGCGATGGATTTCTCTCCACAACGTAGCAGGTCTAATTATTGTCTTTCACTCGTTGCTACTGTAAATGAGGGCAACCTCAGTAACTTACGAGTTTAAATAAAGGTTTGGAAAAAGAAGAAAAAAAAGTCTGCTAGCTAGGCCAGACAGCGGCATGTGGCCGATTTCTGCATGTGAAAAGCTAAATGTGACAATTCCACTGGCATTACAGTACAATTGCGGCAAGAGGATACAAAACAAAACTATATCGGGAAGGTGGCTGGTATCAACAAATGTTTTTTCTTAGATGAAGCGGTCTCTTGTGTTTCTCTATCGTCCACATGGTAGCAAGATCGCGGATTTCGGACGCCATGTTCTAGCCGCGGTGGCTTCATGCTTCTAAATGCCGAAATTAAGTGATGGACCTTCATTTCTAACCATTTAACTGTACCAGTCAAGCCTATGTAACGTTAACTACCAGATTGGACAGAAACATTTGGTTTTCTAGCCCTTTAAAACGTTTAATAGAGAATTGTACATACTGTGCCAGACGCCTTCATGGTGTCTCTCGCTGACTGCCACTGGAAAAGAGGAAGTCGTCAGGCGGAGATTCCGGACGTAAAGCCTGAGAAAGGGGCGGGTTCAAATACTTTAACTTATCTGATTGGCCGGTCGGCAATAGTGGTGGTAAGTGTTCCTAACTTCTCAGATAATTTAATTCTGTGGTAATAATTATTTATGGCAATGGCTATTTTCTATCTAGACATTCATCTGACCGAGACCAGAACGATATCTATGAAGGGTTAAATATGAAAATATTTAAATCTAACCTAAAAAACCTTCATGTTTTGCAG
Organism: Nansenia antarctica; assembly: GCF_963989245.1. NCBI lineage: Eukaryota > Metazoa > Chordata > Actinopteri > Argentiniformes > Microstomatidae > Nansenia > Nansenia antarctica. The sequence continues at coordinate 24,068,078 of NC_137678.1, forward strand.
CAGTTATGATTAAACACAACCACTTCTATCACTGTATTTTAGCCGTTAATTATTGTCTTCTTGAATGTTTTATCTATTTACTTCTTATATTTGCTTTTATTCATTGTCATTTTTATTTTCTTACTATGCTCCTATTGCTGCATGTTTAATAATGTACGTAAAGCGCTTTGAATTGCCCCGGTTGCATGTTGTATGAAATGTGCTATACAAATAAACTTGCCTTGCCTTGCCTCGAATGGATGGTGAATATAACATCATATATAATAACATTAATAATAATAATTCTATGATATGCAGTAATGAAGTGCTACCATACTGCTTATAAAATAAAACAACAGCTTTAATTAAATACAAAAATAGAACACAATCATGTAGAAAAGTGGACAAGTGTGGAATTCCTTCCTGCGGTCGTGACCCCCAGCAGTAAGTGTGACGTTCCCCGTTTCCGTTAAGTGGACACGCCGCACCGAGTCCCTCTGTGCTGCCGCCCAGCTCTACCTGCCTAGTGCCTACCCTAGGACTTCATTTCTGCTGAATCTCTCTCTTCTTTGGGGATGTGCCGACGAGGCCGGTAGTGGACAATGCGATAAAGTAATCACTTTAAGGTGAGACCTTATTCATGTACTTAAATGTCTTTAATACTACTGAATACATCGCTTTTAAAGCCCCCCCCCCACCCGAAATCTTTCGCAGCTTTTTGAAGAAGGCACATTCATCGCGAGTCAAAAGCGTGCTGATGGTGATGCGCGAAGGAAAAGCAGGTCGGTGGACTTTGGGTGTTATGCTTCCACAAGTCGTCCCTCTAGCTTAGCCTTTAACTATCCCCCCCCCCAAAAAAAAAACTCATTGTCTGGTTTAGTTAACATGATCAAGTTTAAACCCCCCCCCGTATCTTAACTTCTCTGCAGGTAAAGCAGACTCAACTCTATGAGTGAGGAGTGGCTATAGCAGCTTGACAGATGGACCAGTGAGCTACTGCTCGAATTGACACTAAGTTCCTTTAGCTTTACTGTATATCTCGGTGCTCAGTCGGGCAGTTAATAGTCAACATAAACAGACATAAAACATTATTGAGGTCGTGTTTGCATCGTGGTTTTATGTGCAGTGAACACTGATGTAGGCTGCTGTTGTGGTGGGAGCCGGCGAGCCCAGCTTGTTTTTGTTCTCCCATGGGGAGAGAGAGAGGCCTCCCACAGGGTAGGGTAGGAGGGTAGGAGGCCTCCCACAGGGTAGGGTAGGAGGGTAGGAGCCAGGGGTGTCTCATCCACACACGGGAACGGTTGTTTGTGTTGATTCAGCGTTCCTCTTATTGTGTCGCACAATGTCAGACACAGTGCCACGCAGGTCTGTGTTGCCAGTGTGATCACCTGGGGGCAGGCCATGTCCAGCCAATCCCATAATAGAACGTATATCAGTGTGCTTTTTTACCTGATAGTAAGTCTCAACAAAGCACCTATCATAATAGGCTTATCGTGATCAACACGTTATTAGGATATTATTGTTGACAGGCTCACGCCTGACTCACTGGTCAGTTTCAATGATTCAGCAGGTCATCATGGCTAACATTTGGATAACCACTGTCTTTTTTTTTTCTTCTTCTTCTTTCCAAAAGGTTTTAAGTCTTGTTGACTTCACCATTCTTTGTATGTTTCTGTGTGGATAGATGCGCCAAGCCCGCTCCAGGGTAGCAGAAAGGACTGAACCTGCAGTGGAGAAGACAAGCTAGCCCGCAAATGGCCTGCCAGTCTGTCGCTGTAATCATGGATGAGCAGGCCCTGCTAGGGCTGAACCCAAATGCTGATGCCTGCTACAGGCAGAGGGTAAGAGTCCCAGAGAGACGAAAATAGGGTTTTTGTGGGGGGTGGGGGGGGGGGGGGCGGGGTTATGTATGGTTAGGAACCAGGAGAGGGCTGTGCCGGTGACACCTAGGAGGGCGGATAGGCGGTTGAGGAGGATGGTGTGGGAGACCGTGTCGAAAGCTGCAGAGAGGTCCAGGAGGATGAGGATACTGAAGCGGCCGGAGTCAGCAGCGATGAAGAGATGGTTGATGATCTTAATGAGGGAGGTCTCCGTGCTGTGGTGTTCTCTGAAGCCAGATTGTAGGGGCTCCTAATAATAATAACAATAATAACTTTTATTTGTATAGCACTTTTCCTGCAAATGTTGCAGCTCAAAGTGTGTTAATCATTATATAATCATCATTTAATTATTTAGTCATTTAAAGGCAATATTAAAAAGAGGGGTTTTTAGTCTTGACTTGAACATATTTGCTGAGGTTGCATCCCTAATGTAAACTGGCAGTGCATTCCACAATTTGGGTGCATAAAATGAGAATGCAGCCTCACCAAATCTCTTCTTTTGTACATGTGGTACACAGAGAAAGCCAGCATCAGAAGACCTGAGAGCTCTATTGGGCTGATATGCTAGCACAAGGTCTTTCAGATATTCTGGTGCTGTGCCAGTGAGAGCTTTATAAACAAGCAGAAGATATTAATGATTAATTATTATTATTATTAAGATTAATAATCTCAGAGCTCATGGTTGGTCATGTGCTGATGGAGTTTTTCTCAGGAAGGGAAGGATGGTAGGATGCTAGAAATAAACCTTGGTACTCCAGGATTGGCATGGCTTTTTAAATTCTTATTGTGGCTAGAGATCTGTCTTGATTTCAACCAATCATCATCATAAATGGTGCTGCTGTCATTACAGCTGTGTCCATTTTGTTTGTTTGTGTGTGACAAAACGTTGCTATTGGCTGTGGAATGTAGGCTTTATCAGCCTCATTTGATATCATACGTTGAATTCGTAACTGGTTTGACTAGCTGCCTACCGCTTTGCTTTGATGTTTGAATGAATGATCTGTGATTGGACTCTTGACAGCAAGTATCAGAGTGTGCAGGGTTTCAGGTGTAACATGGGGGAAGGGGGTCTGGTAGCCTAGAGATTAGAGAGGCTGGCTAGGAATCGGAGGGTCGCTGGTTCGATCCCTGCCTCAGGAGGGAGCTACATGTGCCCTTGAGCAAGGCTTAACCCCTAATTGGTCCAGTGGCGACGACTATGGCTAACCCTGTGCCTAGAGCAAAAAAAGTTTATTGCATGGCAAATAAAGCATTCTTCTTCTTCTTCTTACTTGTAAGATGTTTGTGAAAACCAGTTACCCTAGTTCACACTCTGCCTACCATGGCTTTTCCTCATTTACAACTGAAATTGTAATTTATCCAACAAGTGGCTGCGGCTGAATGCAAGAACAGAACCAAAACGTTTAAGTCGAAAACATGTTTACAATACATATATTTCGTTTTTTTAAAACGCCCACATCAACTTAATGCCATGAGACAGACGGACAGCAACCATGCCATATTCTTCTCTCAGAGGGATCTGTGTGGGCGGCCGTAGAATGTGGTAGTTATGTCCAAGATCCAGTTTAGTAGCCTGCTTTGGTTTCCTGCATCCTTCTTTCTCTGTCTCACTCTGTTTCTCTTTCTTTACCCCACTGCCCCGCCTTACTTCAGGCGATGGCCTATTTTGAGCAACTGAAGGAGTCGCAGGATGCTTGGGAGGTGTGCGCAGGGGCCCTGGCTAAAGGGATCTACAGGTAAGCTTTAGTACATAACAGGGTCGTTTCTGTACCTGTAAGGAAGACTAGTTGTCTTAGGATTCCCTTGTATTATACTGCATACTTTAGATAATAATAATAACTTTTATTCGTATAGCGCTTTTCCTGCAAATGTTGCAGCTCAGATGATCTGTCTGTGTTAAACTGACCTAACAGGACTGTAAATGTCCCTCTGTGTTTCCAGTGATGACCACGTGAAGTTCTTCTGCTTCCAAGTGCTAGAACACCAGATCAAGTACAGGTAAATGTGACTTTCGAGAGAGTGCGTTGCTTTTATAATCTAAAATGTTACCTTGTTATCGATAGTTTTGAATAGACACCTGTTTCTTATAACAGCAGATTAAAGCTACGTCGTAGATGTATTTTGTTATACCGTCTATAGGTAACCTTCTGTCTCACGTGACGCATGGTTTTTCGACATTATTTTCACTCTCACGGGAGAGTCCGAGGGCTGATACTCTCTTGCAGTAAGGCTTGCCCATGACGGTGTTATCCAGACCTGTCTTTGTGTGATGTTCCATTCAGATGGAGACAATGTGTATTTGTTTTGTCACAGACATGCAGCTCTGAATGCTGCCCAACAGCAGCTCATCAGAGAAACCCTGATGAAATGGCTCCAGTGCCAGGTCTGTCTCTGTGTCTGTCTCTGTGTCTGTGTGTTTGTGTCTGTGTTTTCATTAACATATACAGTACACAACACAAATACAAAATAACAGGTAGACCAACATAGCATTCTCCATGCAGCAGATAACCAAGATGAAACAATACAAACACCCACGTGATCATCAGGGTTGATATTGTACATTCATTTGATATCTAAACATCAGAACAATCAGGAAAAAGTAGTTTTGCACACATTTAATCTTGGAGCTCCCTCCGAGACCTGTTGTTTATGATCATCATCCTGTGTCTCTCTCTCTCTCTCTCTCTCTCTCTCTCTCTCTCTCTCTCTCTCTCTCTCTCTCTCTCTCTCTCTCTTATCGTACTCTCATTGTACACAACGCTCTTTCTCTCTCTCTCTCTCTTTCTCTCTCTCTCTCTCTTTCTCTCTCTCTCTCTCTCTCTCTCTTATCGTACTCTCATTGTACACAACGCTCTCTCTATCTTTCTCTCTCTTTCTCTCTCTCACATCGTACTCTCATTGTACACTCATCTTACACATCGTTCTCTCTCTCTCTCTCTCTCTCTCTCTCTCTCTCTCTCTCTCTCTCTCTCTCTCTCTCTCTCTCTCTCTCTCTCTTTCTCTCTCTCTCTCCCCCCCTCAAGCTGATGAACACCCAGCCAGAGAAGCCCTTCATCCGTAACAAGGCGGCCCAGGTGTTTGCCTTGACCTTCGTCATGGAGTACTTGACTCACTGGCCCAAGTTCTTCTTCGACATCTTGTCCCTGGTGGGGCTCAACCCCCACGGCGTGGACGTCTACCTGAGGACGCTCATGGCCATCGATGCCGAGGTGGTGGACCGGGACATCCTACACTCAGCCGAGGCAAGGACCCAAATACCCCCTCCCTATGGTCTCTTGGTTACCAAATCTCAGAGGTTAACAAATTAAGTTTGTGTAACACTCTGCACCCTGACTGGAGAGAAGCTGCAGTCGGGAAAATAAGTATTCAACACATCAACAATTTTCTTTCTTTCTTTTTCTGAGTGGGCCAGTCCCACTTTTTTATTTTATTTGACAGATACAGTGAAGACAGACAGGAAAGTAAGGAGAAGAAGGGAGAGAGGGCATGTCAGCAGGGCATGGGCCGGATTCGAACCCATGCCGACATGGGCATATGTGTGCGTGCACTGTAGACCGTGGTGCTAGACCACTGGGCCACCATAATTTTTTTTTAATTCAACATATTTCCATTGCAGCTATTCACATGAAATTTAGACCAGACATTGGTATTAACTCAATAAAACTACACCGCTAAAGCAATTGTAGCATTCCAATCCATAAAAAAAAGCTATGTGCAATAAAGTGGAATGACACAGGAAAAAAGTTTCTTTCTTACAGAACACAGTAAGAAAAAGCGCTAAACCAGCTTATGCCACTAATGAGTTCTCCTACCTGTGCTAATTATAATCACCTGGGTTAGTGCATGTTGGTGGGTAAGTACATCCACTCTTTGAAAAAGGGTTTCCCATCTCTGAATGCAAGTAAACAAATAATTTGTCACCAAGCTTTCCTGCCAGAAACATCTCATCACGGGTAGAGACAAAGAGCTCTCCCAAGACCTTCGCAACAAGATTGTTGAGCAGCGAGAAGAAAAGACATGTTGAAACTCGTTTGAAGTTTGCTACTGAACATTGTAGCACATACGTCTTTTTAGGGAGCGTTACAATTTCTTTAGCTGTGTAGTTTTATTGAGTTATTATCACCAATGTCTCCCTAAATTTATGTCACGGTCTACATTTTATGTGAATAGCTGCAATAGAAATATATATGTTGAAATTAAAACATTCTTGATGTGTTGAATACTTATATCCCCAACTGTATGTGTGTGTGTGTGTGTGTGTGTGTCTGTGTGTGTCTGTGTGTGTCCGTGCGTGCGTGCGCGTGTGTGTGCGTGTGTGTGCATGCGCGCGTGCCCCCCCCCCCCCCACCTCCCCTCCCCTCCCTCCCAGTTTCAGATGCCTAGTGAATTTCTATCAATTTCACAAATCACCCCCTAATATCCACTCGACTCCATCCTGCCTCATGACCGCCACTTCCTACTTCCTGTCCCCCACCAGGATGTGCGCAGGAACACCCTGATCAAGGACGGCATGCGGGAGCAGTGTATCCCCAACCTGGTGGAGTCCTGGTTCCAGATCCTGCAGGCCTACCAGCAGTCTCACCCGGAGCTGACCTGCCAGTGCCTGGAGGTGGTGGGGGCCTACGTGTCCTGGATAGACCTCAACCTCATCGCCAACGACAGGTCAGTCAGGGGGGGGCGTTGACACACCACAGGGACCAACCCGTCCCCAGTTGTCCTGCGCTGGCCCCGGGGGGGCGGGGGGCAGGGTTCCCACGGGTCCTTGAAATCCTTGAAAGTTTGTGAATTTGAGAAAAATAAATCAAGGTCTTAAATATAGACATGGTCATTGAAAGTGCTTGATTTCCTCTCTCTATCTCTCTAAAAAAATCGATATATTCAAAAATGTTTTACTTAGCTCGTCAACTACTCAAACTATGCCGTGTTGGGTCCTTGAATTTGAGGGAATTGAGTCTTGAAAGTCCTTGAAAGGTGCTTGAAAGGTGCTTGAATTTGATGTTTCAGAAGGTGTGGGCCTGCCAGTCGTCCGGCGCTGGCACGGGGGGGAGGGGGGTGCAGGGTGAATTAGGCTTCAGGGTGAAGTAGGGTGCAGGGTGAATTAGGGTTCATTGTGACTAGGGATGGGACGATTATCGTTTTTATCGTTAATCGCGATAAAAACACCCGCGATAACTTAATCGTGGAGAATTTTAATTATTTGAATAATCGTCATAATCGTATGTTATGAATAAACTGTGTTTAACAAATGTCTGGCGCTATTTTTCAGCCTAGGCTACATTACTTTTGCAGTCAAGTTAGCGACTGTTACTGTAATATAATTGCAATTCCTCACATGAGCCGCGCGCGAATATCCTCACAGAACTTGTCTCGCGCTATTGTCCAGCCTGCATGGGTAACGTTACTGTCAAATCAGCCTTGTCAGTCAGTCCCTAGGTAACGTATGCTAGCCTACTCACCATGGCTGGTGAAAAACTTTAGACGGGATACTGTCATTGGCCTTCCTTGTTATTACCAGGCAGTGACAGTCTATGGCTGCAAAAGGCACGGTCGCCCCTAAGCTTTAGCAAATATATTGTGGTTTACTTAATACTGTTCAGCACTTGAGGTTACATTCAATGCATGACTTGTGCTATAGGCTAAATACAATGATTAAAGCGGCAAGTAGCAAGTGTGCGCATCAAAGGCATTAGGCACGTAACATCCATGCTGTATAAACACATGACAACCGTCCGTTATTTCCCGAACTTTGCCCGAACCCCCTGCGAGGACCCGGGGGACAACGGTACGCTCCCCGCAGCTGCTATCAGACTGGCCGCGGGAGTGAGTGTTGAGGGAGAGAGGAGACGGCAACCCTCGCTCGCCATAGGCTGTATCCCTACTCGTCTCTCCTGAGCTCGGTTGTAACGTGAACCGTGGAATACAGGATATGTTAGATGCTTTACAGTAATTCCCCAAATGACCAGAAAAGGAAGTTAGATTTGTCGCTGGTCGCTTTTGACTAATTAAGTCGCCAAGGGGCTCTGGAAGTTGGCAACACTGGGAGTGCGTTCTTTAAACTTCCTTGGGTACGTTAATGAAAGGTGCTGATTGGCCGAAAAGGAATTGCTCTTTCTTAAGGACCCGGATTATGGCCAGAGATATGTGCCACTAGAATCTGAATTTGAATTACTGACTTAAAATGTCCTAAAAATACAACAAAATATAAGTTAAAGTGATTACAGTGTGTTTTATTGGCATTAAAAAAAATATATATATATTTTATTTTATTTTTTAATTCTCGCGATAATATCGTGGATCGCGATTATTTTGCCCACGATAATCGTGACATGACATTTTCTAATCGTCCCACCCCTAATTGTGACCAGTGGCTGGCAGGGAATCTAAGGTCCTCTGTGACATTAGTGCACACTGTGTCTGGTACCTGTGACTCCTACATTTGGAAGTCACATGCTTGTGAGAATACATTTCACGATTCAAGTACAAGCAGGTACATGTGGATTTGAATGCGACCACCCAAGATTGACAGATAGATAGATAGATAGTATATCTAAGCATTGTTTCCACAAGCTGTTTTTTTAGGGCCTTGTTGAAACCAGAAGGACCACAGAACTGTGTATGCTAATTGTTAGTTATGTGTAAACATTCAAGGAATGTGCTCCGACCCTATTCTGTGTGACCAGAGGAAATGAAAGCGCTGTCTCAGTTGTTGCTTATGCTTATGACATACCGTTGATTTCACACGAGATATGAGATATGCGTCAGGTCTTCGGCATAGCCTGAAGCTAAACAGTCCCACATACATGTTACTGTATGTTACTGTTACTGCGTTTGACTGACGATGTTGAGTCGCAAGGGAGTGTCTGATGAATGTCTTATAGTTGTTATAAGTCTTGGTGCTAGTGTTTTTAATAAATACAATTTATATATATATATATATATTTAAAATATATATAATTTCTTTACATTGTCATATTTAATAGATAATGTCTATGGTCTTATAGTATAGATATGTTTTATACCACAACAACTGACTAGAGTTACTACGTTGACTTGAATGTGGACAAATGATGATAATAATAATAATAATAATAATAATAATAATAATAATAATTTTTATTTGTATGGCACTTTTCCTGCAAAAGTTGCAACTCAAAGTGCTTTAATCATTACATAATCATAATTTAATTATTTAGTAATTTAAAGGCTGTATTAAAAAGATGGGTTTTTAGTCTTGACTTAAAAATATTTGCTGAGGTTGCATCCCTAATGTAAACTTAAAGGTAAATGTGATGCCCTGACTGCAGAATCGCTCCCCATATTCCGCCGTAGACTGAAGACCTCCATCTCTTCAGGCTACACCTTAACTGTCCCTCCTAAAGACCTCCATCTCTTCAGGCTACACCTTAACTGTCCCTCCTAAAGACCTCCATCTCTTCAGGCTACACCTTAACTGTCCCTCCTGAGACATCAACTACCCCCCTGTAACTGTTTCCCCAGTGTCAACTGTATTTGTTGTAAGTCGCTTTGGATAAAGGCGTCTGCTAAGTGCCAAAAATGTAAATGTATTTCCAGGTTTGTGAACCTGTTGCTGAGTCAGATGTCTGTGGAGGACCTCAGAGAGGAGGCCTGCGACTGCCTGTTTGAAATAGTCAACAAGGGCATGGACCCCGTGGATAAGACCAAGCTGGTGGAGTCGCTGTGCCAAGTGCTGCAGTCTGCTGGCTTCTTCAACGTGGAACAGGTGGGCTTAACACACACACACACACACACACACACACACACACACACACACACACACACACACACACACACACACACACACACACACACACACTCTCTTGTCAGCTCCTGACTCTCTTGTTCTACTGGGGGTGGGGGAGATCATCATTATATGGAAGTTTAACTCAAATTATTATTTTTTTTAAACAAAGTTTTAGTTTAACTCTATTAATGTTTGTTAATGTTAACTATTCATTATCAATTTGGAGTGTTTGTTTACCAAAGTTAACCTGCACCTAACTCCGTTGGTCATGCCTACTACTATACTTCACTGGCTTACTTTCAGTGCATGTGTGGCCTGGGGTGGTCCAGTGGTCTAGTCTACAGTGCACACATAATATGTTATATTATTGCCCATGTCGGCATGTCGGCATGGGTTTGAATCCGGCCCATGCCCTGCTGACATGCCCTCTCTCCCTTCTTCTCCTTGCTTTCCTGTCTGCCTTCACTATATCTGTCTGTATAAAATATACTTTCAGTGCACGTTACTCAACCTTTCCTCAATGTGTTCCTCACGTGCTGTCGCATAGTGCATCTGGTCCACAGATGTCACTGTTATCTGGAGCTTTCCGATGTCTTTCGAGAGCCACGCGCTCAGCTTCCTTCCTTCAGTTCAACGAGAGGCCACGGAAGGGATCACGTATCCTCTTCCTCCTCACCTTCCTCCACTTCCTGGACGGCCGTTAAAAATGTTTCTCTCTGGGGCGCTTAGGTGGCGTAGCGGGTTAAGCGTCGACCATGTAACCGCAGGGTTCCCGTTTCGATTCCGGCCACGGACATATCCTGCATGTCATCCCTTCTCTCTCTCTCTCACCCATCCTTCCTGTCAAAATCTCTACTGTCTCTATCAATAAAAAGAAAATATAGGGGCGCTTAGGTGGCGTAGTGGACTAAGCGCTGACCATGTAACCGCAGGGTTCCCGGTTCGATTCCGGCCGCGAACATATCCTGCATGTCATCCCTTCTCTCTCTCTCTCTCTCACTCACCCATCCTTCCTGTCAAAATCTCTACTGTCTCTATCAATAAAAAGAAAATATAGGGGCGCTTAGGTGGCGTAGCGGGTTAAGCGCTGACCATGTAACCGCAGGGTCCCCGGTTCGATTCCGGCCGCGGACATATCCTGCATGTCATCCCTTCTCTCTCTCTCACCCATCCTTCCTGTCAAATCTCTACTGTCTCTGTCATAATAAAAATAAAAAATATGAGTGGGACTGCCCCACTCTGAAAAAAATACTTTAAAAGAAATAAATAAAAAGAAAATATGAGTGGGACTGACCCACTCAGAAAAAATAATAATAATAAAAAAAAAAAATCTCTCTCCCTCTTCTCCTCCCGCCTTCCTCAGGAGGAGGACGTGGACTTCCTGGCCAAGTTCTCCCGCCTGGTGAACGGGATGGGCCAGTCCCTGGTGCTGAGCTGGACCAAGCTGGCCAAGTCGGGCGACGTCAAGGTCGCCGCGGAGACGCTGCGGGCACTGGAGGCCAAGGTCCCGCTGCTGCTGCAGCTGCTGGTGCACGAGGACGACGACATCTCGGCCAACATCGTGGCCTTCTGCTACGACTACCTGCACGTGCTCAAACAGGTGAGGGTGCACAGGAGGGGCACATCAGTGAAGGTGGTGGTGGGGGGGGGGCATCCCCAGAGGAGCGGGGGGGTGGGGGTCAAGGCCAGAAAGCCACTTCAGACTAATTGAGGTTCATTCGTCATTGAAAGGATTTCTTTTCCCCCCCCCCCCATCTCCTTGATTTTCCAAGGGGTCAGACTGGCCTAATAGCATGCAGGTAATGAGAGGAGAAGAGGAGGGCGTTGAAGAGTTCTGGGACATAGCCAAGGTGTAGAAACGGTTCACACAAAAGACTCATTATTCGATAAGTCACCGTATTCATTGTTGATTGTAGCTGATGTCACATTGAACTGATGAGCTGTTTGGTTCGATAACGTGAAATGTATTCTTCGTCTTCTAGCTTCCTCAACTGACAGACCAGCAGAAGAACAACGTCGAGGTGAGGTTTGATCAGAAGAAACTGTTGAAAATACTTGTTTGTAACGCTTCTTATGGTTTTAAACTGGTCTCAAGTACACTCACTGGACTTTTTTTTTACCAGGCAATCATGCTTGCTGTCATGAAGAAACTGACATACGACGATGAGTACAACTTTGACAATGAGGTAAATCTGCTATTAACTCTGCCAGACTGCCAACTGCCAAAGAATTCTGGAAGACTCACCACCTAGACTGCCTGAAGTGTTTTATGTGGTGGTTTACCTAGCAACAATACTTTGATTGGCTACTAATCGATGCATTTTTGGTGAATAAAGGCACTCTAGAATGTTGACAATTTGGGAAATTTCACTCACCCTCTGCACTATATTAGTTAAGTCAATAATTGACATTTTGTGCAATGAAAAAAGCTTTCTATTAACACTCTCTCCCCCCCCCCCTCTCTCTCTCTCTCTCTCTCTCTCTCTCTCTCTCTCTCTCTCTCTCTCTCTCTCTCTCTCTCTCTCTCTCTCTCTCTCTCTCTCTCTCTCTCTCTCTCTCTCTCTCTCTCTCTCTCTCTCTCTCTCTCTCTCTCTCTCTCTCTCTCTCTCAGGGGGAGGATGAGGCCATGTTCGTGGAGTACAGGAAGCAGCTGAAGATGCTGCTGGATCGTCTGGCCCAGGTCTCTCCAGAGCTGCTGCTGGAAGCCGTGCGCCGCGTGTTCAGCAACACCATGCAGTAAGACACCCTCTAACACCCCCACCTCCCTAGACTAGCCTCCCGCTGACACCACCTCCTCCCTAGACTAGCCTCTCTCTGACACCCCCACCTCCCTAGACTAGCCTCTCTCTGACACCACCTCCTCCCTAGACTAGCCTCCCTCTGACACCCCCACCTCCCTAGACTAGCCTCTCTCTGACACCACCTCCTCCCTAGACTAGCCTCCCTCTGACACCTCCACCTCCCTAGACTAGCCTTTCTCTGACACCACCTCCTCCCTAGACTAGCCTCCCTCTGACACCCCCACCTCCCTAGACTAGCCTCCCTCTGACACCACCTCCTCCCTAGACTAGCCTCCCTCTGACACCCCCACCTCCTCCCTAGACTAGCCTCTCTCTGACACCCCCACCTCCCTAGACTAGCCTCTCTCTGACACCTCCACCTCCCTAGACTAGCCTCCCTCTGACACCACCTCCTCCCTAGACTAGCCTCCCTCTGACACCACCTCCTCCCTAGACTAGCCTCTCTCTGACACCACCTCCTCCCTAGACTAGCCTCTCTCTGACACCACCTCCTCCCTAGACTAGCCTCTCTCTGACACCACCACCTCCCTAGACTAGCCTCTCTCTGACACCTCCTCCTCCCTAGACTAGCCTCTCTCTGACACCACCTCCTCCCTAGACTAGCCTCTCTCTGACACCTCCTCCTCCCTAGACTAGCCTCTCTCTGACACCACCTCCTCCCTAGACTAGCCTCTCTCTGACACCTCCTCCTCCCTAGACTAGCCTCTCTCTGACACCTCCTCCTCCCTAGACTAGCCTCTCTCTGACACCTCCTCCTCCCTAGACTAGCCTCTCTCTGACACCTCCTCCTCCCTAGACTAGCCTCTCTCTGACACCTCCTCCTCCCTAGACTAGCCTCCCTCTGACACCACCTCCTCCCTAGACTAGCCTCCCTCTGACACCTCCTCCTCCCTAGACTAGCCTCCCTCTGACACCACCTCCTCCCTAGACTAGCCTCTCTCTGACACCTCCACCTCCCTAGACTAGCCTCTCTCTGACACCACCTCCTCC
>NC_137678.1:24083989-24086489 GCF_963989245.1 Nansenia antarctica
CATGGAGGTGGAGGTGGCCATCCGGCTGCTGTACATGCTGGGGGAGGCCCTGCCCGCCTCCCACGGGGCTCACTTCACCGGGGACACGGCCAAGACCAGCGCCCTGCAGGACATGATGAGGACGGTGAGAGACCCCCCCCACATGACCCGATTAATCTCCTTAAACTCCACCCAGTCCCTTCTACCTAGGGGTCTCTATCTAGTCCCTCTACCTAGTGGTCTCTATCCAGAGTACGCAAGATTGTGGCTGACCCCTCACGTCCATCTCACAGCTTGTTTGAATGACTCCCTTCTGGACAGTGGTACAGTACAGGTCCATCAGGTCAAAAACATCACAAAACTTGAACAGTTTCTTCCCCAAAGCCGTAGCCCTCCTCAATAACACCTGATCATTGCACCTTGCACTTAACATGTTTTTGCACTAATGGCGCTTTTCCATTGACCGGCACGGCACGGCTCGGCGCGGCTCGCCTCGGCACGCTTTGGAACAGTTCTGGGTACGAGACGTTTTCCACTATACAGTTACGTGTCATAAGATTTCCCCCGCTATACAGATCAGCGGGGGGAAATGCGATAAGAATTATGTCAAAATGCAGCACTATCGTGCACAGATCAGCCTTACAACATGTAACGTTAAGTGCCTGTTACTTGCCGCTTTCAGTTCTAGTAGACTAGTTTAGATCTCGCAACCAGGGAAATGCCGACATGTGTTAAAGCCCCGATTCTATTTTTATTTCTCCTGACACGTTGAGCACTGTGCTTTTTTTGGTGAACTACCGTAATAAGCCTAAAAAAGTGCAGCTCCTCTGCTTTCAGAAACTGTTTGAATTTTTTAGATTGGGCATATAGTTCATATGAATTACGATAGTTTGAAGGAACGCTGTAAAATCCTGTCTGCTGCCGACAGCTCCGGTTTCGGAGCAAGACGCGAATCTATCGGCATTAGTCAAATACATGCTCACATCCAGTCATCCGCTCACTGCTCTCCATCAAAAATGGCACATCCATCAATAATATGACATAATAACAACTGCTCTGATTAGATTGCTTAGATTGTTTAATACATCAACGGGGGGAAAAGCGAGATGAACTCGCGAGTATCATGCTTCCTCCATTGAACGGAAAGTCCTATCTATTCCATTCAAAGTGTTTTAGCCTTCCCCCTTTCCACTGGTAATAAGGAATTGGCAAGAATAGATCGATATAAATAGATCAACATAATGCAGCACTATCATGCACAGATCAGCCTTAAAACATGTAACGTTAGATATATAACGGAGCGATGTATTTCTACGGAAAGGCTGACTGACGCGGGGCTCATACAATCAAGCGGACGTTTGTTATAGATACGAGTGCTCCGGTGTCTTGCTGGTAGTCAAATATATTTATTTATATGTGTGGTGGCCTGGGAAAACCCGTCGGATGTCGCTGGCGTTCGTTTGTGGCAAAGAGCAAAAATAGATGGAAATCGCGATTTTGGTGATTTTGATATTATGTGGTATTCTAGTACTTTGAACTCCATACTACATTATGGTGAATAAACATTTTAAGAAAACAAAAGAGAAAGTACTTATTTTTATGTTTTTGTGGTGGGTAGTTTGCTTTGCATCACAAGCAGACAAACGAGACCGGCCGATCTGCATAGGCTCCTCCCCCGACCCAGAGGAGAAAGGGGTCGGGGGCAGCATTTCTCACTTTTCACTTTTTTTGACATGATACATTAAAATGCTCATAACTTTTTAAAATAAAGGGCTATCTCAGTCATTCAACCAGTTATGAATAGCTGAGAACTTCTAATTTATGGAAATATAAAAAAATGAAAATGTCAAAATGCCACCATGTGAAGGGTTTTCCCAGGCCACCACACATATATACAGCATATGGATGTCACGTGCCTGTTACCTGCCGCTTTCAGTTCTAATAGTTTAGATCTCGCAACCAGGGAAACGCCGACATGTGTTAAAGGGAGCAAGACGCGAATCTACCGGCATTTGACTGCCGCTGGACTGAGGAACAGCATAGGCACAGGACATCGCCATAATAGCGATTTTTTTTGTTATGCTTGTTGTAAATAAAAGTTCTATGATGCATTGAAATTACATTAAACTAAGATAATACGATGGTTATCATAATTTTTCTAATCTTTATTAATAAGTTATTACAGAAACAGTAAGTGACATTTTCCGAGAGCGAAATCTGTTGTGGTATTTAAAGATGGCGGTTAGCGAAGAAATCTATGAACATGGGATGACGATTTCCATTGACCAATCAACGGTGTGTAGCGTCACACGTCACACGCAGCCTGGCAAAAAGGTACCTTTCGCTACCCATCCCGAACAAGAACTATTTTACCGTGCCGTGCCGACCCGGGCCGGTCAATGGAAAAGCGCCAAAGAAGACCCGGGTCGGCCCTGTAGTGGAAAAGCGGAGTAAGTTGTACCGTATATTTATTCACTCATATTGGTACTGTATGTATTGTGTGTCCTGAGTATTGTTGTGT
>NC_137678.1:24091489-24126489 GCF_963989245.1 Nansenia antarctica
ACACAACCAGGGTCAGTACTACACACACACACACACACAACCAGGGTCAGTACTACACACACACACACACAACCAGGGTCAGTACTACACACACACACACACACACAACCAGGGTCAGTACTACACACACACACACACACACACACAACCAGGGTCAGTACTACACACACACACAATCACAACCAGGGTCAGTACTACACACACACACACACACACACACACACACACACACAACCAGGGTCAGTACTACACACACACACACACACAACCAGGGTCAGTACTACACACACACACACACACACAACCAGGGTCAGTACTACACACACACACACACACACACACACACAACCAGGGTCAGTACTACACACACACACACACAACCAGGGTCAGTACTACACACACACACACAACCAGGGTCAGTACTACACACACACACACACACACAACCAGGATCAGTACTACACACACACACACACACACAACCAGGATCAGTACTACACACACACACACACACACACACAACCAGGGTCAGTACTACACACACACACACACACACACACACACACAACCAGGGTCAGTACTACACACACACACACACAACCAGGGTCAGTACTACACACACACACACACACACAACCAGGGTCAGTACTACACACACACACACACACACAACCAGGATCAGTACTACACATACACACACACACACACACACACACAACCAGGGTCAGTACTACACACACACACACACACACACACACACACACACACACACACACTACCAGGATCAGTACTACACACACACACACACACAACCAGGGTCAGTACTACACACACACACAACCAGGGTCAGTACTACACACACACACACACACACACACACACACACACACACAACCAGGGTCAGTACTACACACACACACACACACACACAACCAGGGTCAGTACTACACACACACACACACACACAACCAGGGTCAGTACTACACACACACACACACACACACACACAACCAGGGTCAGTACTACACACACACACACACACACACACACACACAACCAGGGTCAGTACTACACACACACACACACAACCAGGATCAGTACTACACATACACACACACACACACACACACACAACCAGGGTCAGTACTACACACACACACACACAACCAGGATCAGTACTACACACACACACACACACACTACCAGGATCAGTACTACACACACACACACAACCAGGGTCAGTACTACACACACACACACAACCAGGGTCAGTACTACACACACACACACACACACACACACAACCAGGGTCAGTACTACACACACACACACACACAACCAGGGTCAGTACTACACACACACACACACAACCAGGGTCAGTACTACACACACACACACACACACACACACACACAACCAGGGTCAGTACTACACCTCCACACACACACACAACCAGGGTCAGTACTACACCTCCACACACACACACACACACACACACATACACAAACAAAACCAGGGTCGGACACACACACACACACACAACCACACACACACACACACACAACCAAGGTCAGTACACACACACCCTCACACACACAAACAGGGTCAGTACTACTGGCACAGGGCAGCTGTGGTGCAGGAGGTAGAGCCACCGTCTAATGATCGCAAGATCGGCAGTTCGAGCCCCTGCTGGCCACATGTCGAAGTGTCCTTGGGCAAGACACTGAACCCCCAAATTGCTCTCAGTGAGCGGGCCGGTTCCTAGCATGGTAGCTTGGCCGCCATTGGTGTGTGAATGTGTGGGTGAGTGGGTGAATGAGAGGCCGTTGTAAAGCGCTTTGGATAAAGGCGCTATATAAGTCAGGCCATTTACCATTTACCACTACTCTCCTCTGACAAGACCAAAATGGAGGCTTATTTTATCCTTCCTCTGTAGGGGAAAGTTAGTTTGCAGTATCATGTGAAGGTTAAAAGGCGTTACACAGGGAACTAGACAGTTAGTGGCAAACATTAACTTCACACAACACTTTTTGTGATACAAAATACAGTAAAAAAAAAAATGTTGATAGTTTTATTATTTTTATTTTAAGCGCCACCAAGCAATTGTTGTTTATTTGCGTCCTGTGTAACTGTCGTTACCGTGGTTCCCCCCAGGAGTTGAGAACATCGAGCGGGTTCTCTCCACCATCATCCAGGGAGCCGTGGACTTCCCTGACCCCATCGCCCAGAAGACCTGCTTCATCATCCTCTCCAAACTGGTGGAGCTCTGGGGTGAGGAAGCACCCGACTCAATGGACCTATCGCTAAGCCACGCCCCCTTTGAAAACACAGACAAACAAACAACGCTTCACTGACGGTGACTGACTGACCGACCGTGACTGAATGACATTCAATGACTTACAATGGCGGGAGTTTGCAAATTTCTGATTTCTGATTTACCACAGCAAGTAATAGACATGTTTCTTAAAGATGACAAGAATATTTTGTCTAGAAGCTTTTCACCATCAGATATTAATCAAAATCAAATCAAATGTTATTTTTATAGCGCATTTCTTACAAGATGCAACTCAATTCGCTTCACATTTTTGTGAAGCGCATTGTCCGAGTTTTCTGCCTGTCGTGACTTTTGCTGTGATATGATTGGACAATTTCTATTTTGGGGTGTGGCTTAGCGATAGATCCATTCTCACAGTAATGTCTAGGTGGTTGCTATGGAGACATACTGTAACAACACCAAAGGAATATGAACGAATGCTTTATTTTGTCTGTTAGGAAGCTTGTTTTCGTTCATCACAATATGTACTATGTTAAATACAGTCACAACAAATACTAAAAGGTACAGATGAAAGATGGAAGGGTGGAGTTATCAAAACAGTATCTGTTGAGGGTATTGGCAAGAACGTAGAACATCCTGTATGTATGTGTTGGACTAAGGCTTTGTGTCTCGACCAGGAGGTAAAGATGGAATGGTTGGGTTTCCAGACTTCATCTACAAACACATTGTCCCAGCATGCTTCCTGGCTCCTCTCAAGCCCACCTTTGACCTCACCGACGCCCAGACGGTTCTGGTGAGTCACTGGCACGTTAGGACATGGCTTTTGATTTTCTAGAGAGATGTTTGTGTTTTTGATGAATAAAAACGTAACCCATCTTTTTTGCTTTTCAGACGTTGTCAGAGTGCGCTCTTACATTGAAAATTATTCATCTCAAAAGGGTAGGCTCCCCCCCCCCCCCCAGTTTTTTTGCAATGTTATTTCTGTAACCATTGGAAAAATCATTTTAGTTACTTCACGAATGTAAAGCTTAATTGGTGAGCTAGAATGAATGAGATCTTGATCTAACTGCTGTAGTCCTGAAGGTAGTGGTACGTGTGTCATGGTCTCTTTCAGGTAATGTTTCATGTCCTTGTTTGCAGGGGCCAGAGTTTATTCAGTATCTACAACAGGAGTACCTGCCTTCTCTGCAAGTGTCACCTGAAATCACACAGGTACATGTCATCTGCTGTTTACTCAAAGGAAACAATCTAGATATTTGTATAGCACATATCATACAAAAATGCAATACAATGAGCTTTACAGAAGAATACAAAAATGAAGATATAGTTATTTACAGCCATAGATGTTCACACGATCAAGGAATGATTCAGCTTGTTCCTTGTAGCGAGGGACATTTTCCTCTAGTAAATGCTCTGTATCTTCTAACAGGAACTCTGTCAAGTGCTTCAGCAGCCGGACGTCAAGGTCCTCAAGAGCTACATTAAGGTACGTGGATTGGTTGTTGACGTTGGACCATGGAAATGAATCCCATTGGTTAGCCCACGCTTTTCCAGTTCCTTACAGCTTTTACTGTGTCTCTTGTCTTGTCTAACACACAAAGATGTTTCTCCCCCTCTGTGTCTCCTTGACAGGCATTCTTTCAGCGAGCCAAACTGTAAATAAAAGAGAAAAGAACTGGATATTCCAAAGGATTGAGAAGGACACTAGAGAGAGAAGAAAGCGGTTGTCAATGCCACTCAAACAAAAAAAGACAGAGCTTAGCATAGGAGCTGCTTTTGCACTTGAAAAGGTAATCGCGTAACGAAGCCCATCCTGTCTTAAGTGGGGGGAAACGGAGCCGAAAAAAAGGACACAAGTGGTAAAGGCGGCTGTCACTCACTCTTGGGTGGCCTGGCCACACCCCTCCACTGACCCTAGGCCCAATCGGGGATGTGCTCTCCCTGTGGGGGGGTGGCACCCTGGTTTGGGTTAGGAAAGCGTTTGTGATTGGTTCAACCACTCAGCAAGACAGGAAGAGCAAACTATAGAATATAGTGGGAGAGTTATGAATGTGTCATGAATTATTAAAGAAAATTCACAGGAAAGTCTGAAGACTCATTTTGTCATTGCCTACCTTTATAAAAAAATAACGTTTAGGTAATTAGAAGAACACTTGACCTAATTGATAGGATTTACGAGACAAAGCTTTATCAGTTATTATTTTCGAACGTCTCAAAGATGTTTATTTTTTTTATTTTATTTTATTTGAGTGGTTGGACATTGGAGGTTTCTGCCCTTTGAGTGAATTTGTGGAAACATAAGGGCAGGATTGTGACATTTTTATTGAACGGAGACATTTTATGTTATAGAATGGATGGTCGGGGATAGGATTTTGTTTCATTTTAGTTTGAAGTGACTTTCATGAGAATTAAATGGTTATGGTTCCTGGTTTATTGTGCATTTGCCTTCCGGATGTAAGACTTACCTCTGTCCTATCCTTCAGAATGTTTCGCATGTCCTGAACGTGAGAACGACATTCCCACACCCCTCTCCTTTTCCCCCCCACTCCCAAAATCGGATGTATTTGCTGTTATATGACCATAACAATTAGTTGTTGTTTTTTTGTGTTATTTGATTGATTTAGATTTGCTCATATGTTAGTACTACATCTCATCTATACACAGTGCTTTAGGTGGTGAGGTTGTTTCAAAGTGACCTTCTACGGTCTCGACATGTCCTGTGTTGGATTCCCTCAACTGGACAACACTGAGGGACTGCTTCCAAGACACAGATTGAATCAAATCCGAAACTAAAAAGCGTTGTCAGTTAAAGTGTGATTTTTCTGTTTTAGTCCATGTGTAGGACTAATCTGTGTCCTGGAACTACTCCAAGGTTTTTTCGGGACAGATTTACTGAGCATTTGCACTGGAGCAGGTTGAAACTGTCGTTTTTTGAGAAGGAAATATGAGATACATGGAACAAAATGTAAATATTGATTATGAAAAGGAATATGTTAAGTGTAAATAAATACTTTAAAGGTTTAGCTTCCTTTTTTAAAAAGTTGTATTCCCATCTGAAAAAAAAACACTGGTGCAAATGGTTAGTCAATCTGATCCTTTGTGTACAGAAATCTTAACAAACATTGCCCATGTACAAAACTAAACCAGCTACATGCATTTTATATCTTTAAGTATTTGTGATGATTCAGGCTTATGATGACCCATTATGCAATGTCAACTGGCTGCCATACTGTGATGCTGCCTGTCAACAGTTCCCCATGAATGACTTGTTATTCTGTCTTTGAGATATAGTGGGTTCAATCACCGCTAGATGAGACTGTAATGTTCATATGTTTTGTTGTTCATATGTTAGTACTTATTACACCCATGTGAAGTGTAACATTTGTGTTTAGCAGAATTGAATAAGGAAAATTGTCTGAACTCATCAACTTAGCGATGTTGCACTTACTTAAAGACCTCCAAAACTTCCCACACATCTCCAGATCGAGTAACGGTATTCTGCGTCACTCAACAGATTCTTTAGCTGGCAATTTTGTAGTTTGTTTGTTTTGGTTGGGTTGATTTCTTGTTTCAGTTGTTGAAACACCTTGCTGAGACGCTCCTCACTAAGTCACCGGTTACTGTTACATACCTCTGAGGCCACGCATGTTCCACAGCAGACATGTTCCACAGCAGACACAGTATCTGGCCTATAAAACCCTTTCAGAGGACAGGGGTAAGAATATCTCTAGTTGTTTGTTAATATGATTCAATATCCCCACAAGAAATGTGAATTCACCCACCTGTCGTTGTTAAGATGGTTTATTTGGCGCACCACAACACTATTTTGGGTATTTAAAAAGTTATTTTTAGCCCTCTATGCTTTTGCAAGTTGCAAATGAATATCCTTTGACCTGTGGGCCTGGCTTACCTCAAATTTAGTCTGATGGACATGAAATTTGTGTAAAATGGATAATAAATTACCCATCAAAAGTCTAAACCTGAAATGACTATCATGTGTATGAAATATGTTGGCAAAGCAGAATGAGAATTTAACTTATCAAAAGGCAGTTTCTTAACTCGGTCTACTTTTGTTTGACAGACTATGGGAAAAAATATATAAAAAAGATTAATATTTATGCCAAATATGAGTGAATTTGGTTATTCTGAATTGAAATGTCTTCACAAATACTTGATTTATTTTTTGATATGGAGATTCACATGTTAGTACCAATAAAGTGTTTACTAATCTGCAGTCTGTTGAATACACAGCACATTCATTTGCATAAATGTTTGTTTATTTAGATGTATACCCCATAAAATATATTCCTTTATTTGAAATCATATATTCCTTTATTTGAAATCATTTATACATTACTCTATACTCCAAAATAACCCATCAAGTTGAGTTTATATAAATAATCAACCATCAAATCAAGAGATAATACACAGATTACAGATATAGCTCTTGGTTTCTATGGTTGATTATTTATATAACTTGATGGGTTATTTTGGAGTATAGAGTAATGTATAAATTGATTTCAAATAAAGGAATATATTTTATGTCATGCCAAATGTCACCATCAGATGGCGCTCAGTCCTGTGGGAAAGAGAGAGCCAGTCAGCCAGCCAGCCGTGAAAGAGAGAGATTGTTTTCCCCAAAATATCAGTAATTCACGAAGAATTTAAATAAAACAATAAAATAAAAATAACCATAACCCTAAATATTTAAATAAGCATATTTGTCGGGAGAAAATACCCAAATGTGAAACCCCAGCAACAACCCGTCATCTCTTGGTTTTATGGTTGATTATTTATATAAACTCAACTTGATGGGTTATTTTGGAGTATAGACTAATGTATAAATGCTGATTTCAAATAAAGGAATATATTTTATGGGGTATATATTATGGTGTTTCTGAAAAGCGCCCCCCAGCGCGCAGTAAGTAATAAAATAAAATAAAACAGCATAATAAAGTGCTTAATAAAGTTTGGTTCGTTATACATCTGCTTATACAATTGCTGAGTTGGTAAAAGTCACCAAAATAGGGCGCTTAGGTGGCGTAGCGGGTTAAGCGTTGACCATGTAACCGCAGGGTCCCTGGTTCGATTCCGTCGATTTAAGTCGATTTAATTTATATAGCGCCTTTCAAAACCCCAAGGACGCTGTACAAGGGGATGAAAAGTGCAGACAAAACAGAAAACAAACAAAGCAAAAACTAAAACAATGACTAGGGGCCAAATGCCTTGGAGAACAGATGAGTTTTGAGGGCCAGTTTGAAGGAGTCCAGGGTGGGGGCGTTGCGGATCACTGTGGGGAGGGAGATCCAGAGAGTAGGTGCGGCCACGCTGAAGGCTCTGTCCCCAAAGGTCCGTAGGTTGGTGGATAGCAGGCCCATGTCTGCGGACCGCAGGAAGGGGTATGCTGGGGGAGGAGGTCAGTGGGGTACTGAGGGGTGCAGGCGTCCCATCACCAGACCAGGCTCCACAGGCTCAGAGTGATGCTAGTGGGAAGAAGAAGAAGAAAGGGACATTATTTGGATTCCTTTCAAAGTTGTTTACGGAAATGTAATGTAAAGGTAATGTTAAGTCTATGACCAGTTTATCATAAAACAGCAGACAGGCTATGCATTGTTGTAAGAATAATGGAGTTTTAAGAGATGTGTTCCGTCATTGATTCTTCTTCTATAACAACTAATGTAGTGCAAGAAGAGCAACCCGGATGGTGTCCAGCCTCCTCCAGCCTCCATTCCTTTTGCTTGTGCATTTTTCATATCTTATCAACTTGTTATGCTGAAGATTGTGTAACTAGATAATGCATCCCAATATCTGCAGATGGAAGCTTATCTTTGAAATGTTCGCTGCAGAGACGTGTGTACTTTGATGGTTTGCCCTCCACAGGGACTGAGGCACGTCTCATAGCACAAATCCACAATCTTCTCCTCTCTGGGTTTTCTTTTTCTGACGGAATTCTGTAGAAGCCCAACCCAGGGTCGTCTCCTCGTCGGTTAGTGCACCCGATTGCACAGCAACTATCCAGCATTTTGTCAAACAACTAATTAAAAACCTGATCAAATAGCTGGCAGGCAGCGGAAGAAAGTTTTGTTTTGCCTACCAGGTGGGCGTTCCCATTATGCCGTGACGACACGTGCAAACTATGAATTGGAACACGCGTGAATTGATTGATGGAATCAATTTATGTCAGCTGGCCCTTGGTAAACCACTACATTTTCGCCGTTCACGGGTAAGTAATATCAGATAGTCATCTCTGATAACTAGCTAGGTAGCTACAGTGGCTAGATAGTCTAATTCTATTTGGCATATTATTATTATTATTATTTTTTTTAGCAAGCTCAGCTGTGGAACCTGATTGCTATCGCAAACCATTGCAGGAACAGATTAACACAGCTAGTCAATTAATTTATCAGCATGTCAAATTATGACTAACTTTATCAGGATCATGACTATGAGATGGTTCGGGATGGTGGGGGATCATGAATGAATGAATGGTCTTTATTGTCATTAATACAGTACAGCAGGGTTTGAGTTATGTGGGAGCCAATGGGAGCTGAGCTCCCATAGAGATGGTCTGAGGCTCTCTGAGCTCCCATGAAGGCAGTAAAATCAAAAATCTGTGGGGGTCGCTAATAATACATTACCACAACTATTATTTGATCAAAATGTCAATGTAATGAATATTATTTAATTTATATTATAAATATTGTAAAATAAACACGTTTTTCAAAAGAACTACGCGCACCATTAATCTCCTGTGAATGACAGTATGCCTTTGACTGCCTGCACTTCACCACCAAGACACCATGGGGCGCAGTAGAATATTGTGCAACAGCAAAAGGTTGATTAATCAGCTGTGCGGTAAACCGTTGGAACACACAGTGCACAGCTGATTAATCAATTAACACTAGGAGAGCCGCGGATCGCGACCTTATTCAATCGCGATGAGGTGTGATTCAGCACTATGATAGTTTAACATAGAGAAGAGTGTACTGACGCACAAAGATCGCTGGAGGGCGATGTCACACAAGGCCGTCTGCCAGGCTCCCACTCCTTTTCCCAGAATGCATTTCGCACCGGCAAGCAGAAAACGATTTGAATCCTCCATTTTTTTTCAAAACAAAATGCTGTGATTTTGCCTTTACAAGTGTTACCATGTCATTTTATGAAGTTTTAATATGTTTTCAGGTGAGAAAGTACCAATATATATTCCCAAAATGTGTCCAGTTTATCAAAATAACCCGTATATCTCCTCTGACGATTTTCGTCTTCGAATTCGCTAGCATGCGTTCGTAAATTCGCCCTGGAAATCTGGTTAGCACCCATGGAATGCCTCTTGTCCAATCAAATTACCTGGTCCCTT
The DNA here is from genome assembly GCF_963989245.1 of Nansenia antarctica. Classification (NCBI taxonomy): domain Eukaryota; kingdom Metazoa; phylum Chordata; class Actinopteri; order Argentiniformes; family Microstomatidae; genus Nansenia; species Nansenia antarctica. The sequence goes on from NC_137678.1 coordinate 24,101,122, forward strand.
TATGACGTTGAACCCGGTGTGCGCTCCGGCGCTCTCATAGCGAATTTACGAACGCACCCTGCGGTTTCACTTTCAAGATCTAATTTTTTTGCATTGGAAAACACTTACAGAGTGAACTGTCATAATGAAAACATGACAAAGCCATTTGACTATCTTGTTCATAAACAATGGTGTCAGGACTTTTCATTTTGATGACACTGACAACTGTTGTGCAAATGTTAATAGTGATGTGAGAAATGCACCAAAGCGACTGAGAAAACTGTATTATACACAACAGTGTTGTGTTGTGTATATGTGAGTGAGACTGTGGCAGGCACGCGGGAAGGTATTTTGACTGGGGGTGCTGAGGTGCTGTCTATATACGCTACAGGGAAAAAAATTGCCAGGGAAAAAATTATAACGATTTCTCTCCCTCCCTCCCTCCCTCTCGCTGATTGCTCGTTCGCTCACACGCACACAGTGGCATAACGACGGGCCCCAATGCACGGGCAATACTAGTTAAGCACGCACGCACCCACACACTACAAAGACGTAACGTTAAATATTTTACCAACAATGTGTTGGAATTTACAGTAATTTCCACTCAGCTCACAGTGTCCCACAATGTCCACAAACATGATGTTGACCATTATTACAGACAGCACTCCATGTCGATTGTTATTGCCTCTTAACGGAAGCCCTTCGCTGCCGAAGAATCGGATGGATCTGAATATCAGTTCTAATACGTTTCTGGCCGTCTGTTGCTCTTTCTCAACAACGTCCGACAGTAGAGCATTAATGGGAGTGTTGTTAAGCGAAGCAAGCAATCTCACCGATTCTGAATGTATGTCAGACGTAAGGGACCCCTGGTCTGTGTTGGCTAGGGCTAACGTAAGCCTCAGACCTGCTAGGTCCTGCTGCTACACTGGATGGGGTAACAGCCTGGTGGTGGTCTGTGGGCAAAGTGGAAGAAGGCCCTGCCCTGCCCCTGCATCAGCATCTTCTTCCAACTCCACTTCAATTGTTCTGGCTGATTTAGCATTTTTGCTAAAGAACTGAGAGATTCGTTTTTGCGCCAAGTTGCACCTGCACCTGATAGTTAGCTAACTCGGATGTCAAGTCCCTAGCAAGATATGACCATGTGATCACTAACATTAAAACTAACAAACACATTTTTACATGTATTACAAAAAACACATTTATTTTTATTCCCAAAAGCAACAATAGTTATTATATTGTTTTAAATTATTGTTTGAATAATATTTTTATTTTTTAAATTCAGGCAGGAGGAGCTCCTTCTGCCTGCCGCTAGGGGGTGCTGCAGCACCCTCAGCACCCCCCTTCCCGCGTCCCTGGACTGTGGTCTACAGTGATATACAGAAAAAACATTATATACAATATTATACATATATTTTTGTTGTCAGGACTTGTTTAGTTATTGTCATTTCGCAGAGTCACCTCAATAAAGCAAATGAACAAATGGAACATTTGCGAACAGTTCTGTAACAAAACGCTGTTACTTTTCCTCACACATGTGTAAGTGGAAATCCTTGGCCTTTCCTGTGGTCCTCGCAAATAAACCAGAATAACTCGTTTCTAAAGTCAGTTCCATTCACTTGATATAATGGTTGAAGCATGGGGGATGGTAATCTAAATTCAAAGGATCTAAAACAATTGTGGCTTGTTTTTCCAATGAAGCCAACAAGGTCTTTGAATTTAGCCCTGCCATGACTAATCTCAAGTATATTGCAGGCAATAGACCTCCATTTATCCCTATACTTGTAGGGCAACTTAGAAACAATAAGCCTGAGGTTTGATGGGCTATCAAGCTCTTCCAGATAGTGCAAGTCTTGCATGGCATTGTTGCATCCTCTCAAATACAGTGCATAGGCCTGTAGTGACTTTCCATCTTCAGCCTTTATGCTTGGCCAGTTCAAGGCTTTATTTATATATATAATAACGTATGCATGTATGTAACGAGACTGCGGGAGTTTTCATTACTAACGAATGAAAGTTGATTATCATTATTAAAAAATAACTGTAATATATATTGCAATGTTGTCCCTTTCACACATAGTTCCAAGTAATTTCCTTGGAATCCCAAGCTGTGTTGACCAGGTATCGAGACACAACAGCAGGGGAGGGGTGGGGGAAGGGAGGGGAGGGAGGGGTTACATCACCCTCTGTAGAACATCTTCTATCTAATCTGGTTATGGTACCTGTACTATATCAATGACAAATAAAGACCATTCATTCATTCATTCATTCAAACAATGACAGTTACAGTCTCGCTCAAACTGTAGCGAGATTAGGAGACTACTAATTGAGAAAAAGAAAAGAAAATACATGAAAGAAAGGAGAGAAAGAGTACAGAATGATAAATCCGCTAATGTGTGTAATGAAAAGTGTGACAATGTTGAAAGACATGATGTCATAATCAAAATATAAAACCTGGTTGGATAAAATAAGATTCTGTTGTGATTGTGTTGACATTGTTGTGATGTCAAAAGCTGCTTGGCAGCTTTGAAAACCCGCTTGGCAGCTTTGAAACCCGCTTGGCTCGCTCATGAATTGGCAGCTATTGTTTGCTAATGGGAAACGATCAATAAGATTACCCTCCCCCGTGTATCAACCATCAAGTGATTGTAACTCACTTTAGAAACTAGTTCTTAGCCTACACGTTTCTTTGTCAAATACATGCTCTGCATGTTTCTCTAAAATGCATAAAGTTCCTATAAGCAGAGAAGTGAGGAAATTATTAGAGCAATCTGATGAAGCTTGAGTCAGCTGAGAACGAACTATGGAACAGATTAAATGCTATATATGGAGAGGAGATTGATTGAGACTGCGGGAGCTTTACTAATGAATGAAAGTTGATTATCATTATTAAAAAAGAATAGTAATAAATATTGCAATATTGTGTTATCATAGTTATGAGCTTCACACAGTCTGTTTATTTGTCGTGAACTTCACGCCGGCCCTAACATCAGCAGACACATGAACACAGTGAGGATTCAAACCAACAAAAATAATTAATACACATCATTTCATTTATAATGTGCAGTAAACAAACAAAATAATGTATACTCTCTGCAATTGGCTACTATACAATGGTGCCAAAATCAACTATCCAAATATGAATCTGCGTATATCTATGTACAACCTTGATTGAACCAAGATTCATAGACAGATTGTCCCTTTTGCATATCATCATAATAGGCATTCGTGTCATCATGTTCTTTACACATTACATAACCAAGATTTATTTTGCAATCACAACAATGTCAACACAATCACACCACACCTCTGCCATATCATACATCGGTCCCACATGTATTTATTTACCATCATATTTTTCAATATAAAACGGTATGATATGGCAGATATATATGGTAGCCTACATTGCAGTCGTCCCGCAGTTCTAGTAGATCGCCGACATCATGTTATTTGATGTACATTTCACGGCAAGATAATTCCGATTTGTGGCAAACACCCAACAATTGTTCGTTCACTAAACATTATAACATGAACACAGTTATAGCACCAGTTCCTAGCACCTAGTTTCCTAGCACCAGGGGAGCCCCCCCTCCCAAATTTCGTTGTTTGGTACCTGTACTATATCAATGACAAATAAAGACCATTCATTCATTCATTCATTCAAACAATGACAGTTACAGTCTCGCTCAAACTGTAGCGAGATTAGGAGACTACTAATTGAGAAAAAGAAAAGAAAATACATGAAAGAAAGGAGAGAAAGAGTACAGAATGATAAATCCGCTAATGTGTGTAATGAAAAGTGTGACAATGTTGAAAGACATGATGTCATAATCAAAATATAAAACCTGGTTGGATAAAATAAGATTCTGTTGTGATTGTGTTGACATTGTTGTGATGTCAAAAGCTGCTTGGCAGCTTTGAAAACCCGCTTGGCAGCTTTGAAACCCGCTTGGCTCGCTCATGAATTGGCAGCTATTGTTTGCTAATGGAAAACGATCAATAAGATTACCCTCCCCCGTGTATCAACCATCAAGTGATTGTAACTCACTTTAGAAACTAGTTCTTAGCCTACACGTTTCTTTGTCAAATACATGCTCTGCATGTTTCTCTAAAATGCATAAAGTTCCTATAAGCAGAGAAGTGGGGAAATTATTAGAGCAATCTGATGAAGCTTGAGTCAGCTGAGAACGAACTATGGAACAGATTAAATGCTATATATGGAGAGGAGATTGATTGAGACTGCGGGAGCTTTACTAATGAATGAAAGTTGATTATCATTATTAAAAAAGAATAGTAATAAATATTGCAATATTGTGTTATCATAGTTATGAGCTTCACACAGTCTGTTTATTTGTCGTGAACTTCACGCCGGCCCTAACATCAGCAGACATGAACACAGTGAGGATTCAAACCAACAAAAATAATTAATACACATCATTTCATTTATAATGTGCAGTAAACAAACAAAATAATGTATACTCTCTGCAATTGGCTACTATACAATGGTGCCAAAATCAACTATCCAAATATGAATCTGCGTATATCTATGTACAACCTTGATTGAACCAAGATTCATAGACAGATTGTCCCTTTTGCATATCATCATAATAGGCATTCGTGTCATCATGTTCTTTACACATTACATAACCAAGATTTATTTTGCAATCACAACAATGTCAACACAATCACAACAGAATCTTATTTAATCCAATCAGGTTGTATATAATCTATATATATAATCTATATATTGGTTTCAATATACCTCCATAGCAGTCTACAGTCTAATTTAGCTATATATATAATTACATTATGAGAACATCAGTATTTTTACGCCTTTGGTTGTATTGTCTGAACGAACATTGATTGGGAGACATACTGTACAGTTTATCATTTTCATAACTGTCTGCACATATACATATCTTATTTTGATTGTTATTGTAGCCTATATATAAACACAAATATCAGTCTTATGCACTGTGTCTCATTCAGCACTGAAGCCTGAATTTGAGCACAGTGTGTGCCCCCTTGCTACCTCTGCTGATATAAAAGAGAATTGCAGGCTTGGAGAAAAAGATGGCAGCCACAAATACACAGACACACACAGAAATACTGCTAAAACGCTTTATACTAACTCGATTTTGAAAATGTAAAAATGCTGGGTGGTAGAACGCACATATCTAGGAAAAGTCATGAAAGGAGGGTCCTGAAATGTGATCGAGTGCAAAGCTAGAATTTTTTTTGTACTCACTGGTGCTGTTTAACACCTCACGGCTGTTCTAGTGTTAAACCAATAGAGTGAGACACCAGTTGCCTTTCAGGAAGTAGTGAGATCGTGCACCTAGCCTATTATTGAGAAGCAAACATTCATTCATTAGCTATACAGGAGTATACAGTAGCTACCATGCCGCCCAAAAAAAGGCCACTGCTGCCGACCGGGTCATCAAGCCTAGAAAATGTCGGGTTTTTATCAAAGAAACCTGCTATGACACCTAACGTTAGCCCTGCTGCTACTACTGTTACTACTACTGCTGCTACTACTGAAAACAGACCACTCAGCCTACTGAAAACAGACCACTCAGCCTACTGAAAACAGACCCCTCAGCCTACTGAAAACAGACCACTCAGCCTACTGAAAACAGACCACTCAGCCTACTGAAAACAGACCACTCAGCCTACTGAAAACAGACCACTCAGCCTACTGAAAACAGACCACTTTGGTCTATCTTGTCTCCGTAAAGGTAAGGTGGCTTTTACTTTTTACTCACCTAGTGTACTAACCGAATGTATTTTTCGCTCCTTCTGTATAGCAAAAATAACAAAATTATTGGCCGAGATACATGTGTGACTATCGCTTTTATAGCTGTTGTTTCATGTGGGGCTGTTGATGTGGTGAAATGAGTAGCCTGCAGCTGTAGCGTCAGGATATGTTGGGATTTGAGGATGAGGATGCACTGAACTTTTTTTTATTCTTTGCATTATTAACACTGTTGTGTTATTGTGTTATTAAAGTGTTTAAGTGTTTTATGGTAAAGCATTATGAGTGGTGTGTGTGTGCAGGGTGCTCGTGAGTTGTATATTTTGGGGAGGGGGGAGGCTTGTGTATGGGGGCGGGGGGTCCTCACACAAAGGAGTAGCCTAGGGCCACTGACCACCTTAATCCGCTACTGCCTATAGCTAATTAAAACTTGTAAGTCCCATCGCTGTGTGGGCATGATTCGCGCGTGCATGAGAACATTTCGCACTGTTATTTTGGAGACCCCCACAGAGTTCAGCTTATAACTCGAACCCTGCAGTACAGGTACCATACAACGACATTTAGGAGGGGGGGGCTCCCCTGGTGCTAGGAAAAAAATACTAAAAACAAGAAGGGAAAAGAGCTGGTTTACATAAATAAAGGCTATATACACTATCCACTATACTATACTACTGTACTATACAAATAAAACACTGTGCTGTACTCTATGCTATAAATATCCTAACATTTCCTATCTCTGAACCTTATGTACACGAGGGTTGTCATATTGCACATAGTATTATTGCACATTCATTTAAAGTGTCGCAGTTTGCAGGTTTGAAATGTTCACAGTTGTATTTCAGTATTGCACTTATGATTACAATCTAGTAGCTGCCATCAAATTGTCTAGATTGTCCAGGGCCTAGAACCTAGGTCTTTGAGAGTTGAGACTCTCTCCACGCTCCCTCCATCGACGAGCAGGGGCTGGACCTCAGATTTTTTCCTCCTGAAGTCCACGATGATTTCCTGGGTCTTTGACTGGTTCAGCAGCAGGTTGTTAACCTTGCACAGCTTGCCCAGCTGCTCCACCTCATCCCTGTACGCCGCCTCGTCCCCCCCCGAGATGCAGCCCACCACGGTGGTGTTGTCTGCAAACTTTATGATGGAGTTGCTGGGGTGGACGGGGGTGAAGTCGTAGGTGTAGAGGTTGTAGAGGATGGGGCTTAGCACGTAGCCCTGGGGGGACCCAGTGCTGAGTCTGAGGGCTGTGGAGGTGTGGGAGCCCACCCGCACCCTCTGGGGGCGGTACAGGAAGTCCTTGATCCATGCACAGATAGAGTGTGATAGTCCCAGGTCTAGTAGTTTGGTCACTAGCCTGTCTGGAAGGATAGTGTTGAAGGCAGAGCTGAAGTCCACAAAGAGCAGTCTCGCGTAGCTGTTCCCCCTCTCCAGGTGGGATAGAGTGGAGTGGAGACACGCCAGCTTTCTACCAAACACTGATAAGAGATAATTAATTTGTTCTCTTTTACACCCTCATAGGAGTTGTGTAATGACCAGGACACAGCACAGGAAGATGGACTACCATCCACCAGGGGTTGTCCATCCCTCGGACAAGACTGAGACAGCAGGCCTAGTCTTTACACCCAGATCTCCCGCTGCTCAAAGACCACGCCTGGCCTCCACCCCTGATAAAACTCTCTCCTCTCCTCCAGAGCCTGCTGAGGGTCACAAGGGGGGTGTGACCCCTGAAGTATCCGGGTGTAGTTCCGCCCCCACCGCCACCGCATTCATTCTCAACCAAAACCACGTGGTGTGTCTGCCTCTCGTCTCGAACGGTCTGAAGCTGTTGTGGGCGCGCTCAGAGCAGACCCAGGAGTTGGAGGGCACAGAGAAGCTGGTGGAGGCCTTCAACGTGTTCCCCTACCCGACCCTGACAGAGACTGTCATGCTCGCCCATAAATGCTCCCTGCACCCCGACCAGGTCCGAGTGTGGTTCATGGTCCGGAGGCTCCGCTTCGGCATCAGCTGGGACTGCAAGGAGATACGCGAAGCGCGCAGCAAGTTCGCAATCAGAGGAGGGGAAGGGAAAGGAGGCAGAAAGGGAGGTGGTGGCGAAGGAAAAGATGCTGGAGGGGGGGCGAGTTGTCCTCAGGAGGGAGGATGTCAACAACAACAACAACAACAACAAGCACAAACTGTCACCTGTCTCCACCCAGGTTAGCCTGGCGTCTGGGTCTTCACGTGTTCCTTGCAAGCGCTGTAAATGTCAGCCCACTGTTGCTTTCTTTTCTCAAACAGCACAACAGACACAACAAACCACAATTGCTTTGCACTTGATTAGTTGAATCAGGTGTGCTGGTGGTGGAACAGATCAAATATGTGGAACGGCTGGTGGTCCCCGAGGAGAGTTTTTTTCTGGGGTCCCATGTCATCATCACTGAGCACATTTTGAACACTGCTTTCTCACTCCCAGATTATCCACCTTGTTCTATCATTTCACTTTAGCTCTTTCTTAAGATCGTTAATCGTCTTCTTTTCACACATCTATACAATTCACTGTTTCAGGTTATCTCATCGCCTTGGTGTCTGAAAGCCATAATGCCATATACAGTATGGACATGTCACTTTGTAGATATTACGGCCTTTAAACCCACATTATTTTTTTACAGGTTTTAATGTAGTTATATTGAATTTAATCAGAATGACCAGTGTATAGGAGATGTTATTTTCTAACTTACATTTTGCAATTGAATAATTTACGTTTTGGATATGCATATTTCCAGGGTCAGTTTCTCTGTTATTCTCACATGGACCAAATATTGACACAAGAAGGAAAATTATGAATGCTACTGCTAACAGAAAACAGTCTACTCTACACTGTTTGTAGAGGGGAAACTATACTGCTTCTAGTAGGCTACATGTTTGTGCAGTTTAAGACTCATTTTTTCATGTTTTGTTTCAGTCTTACCAATAAAGAGCATTCCATATGATGTGTTTGTGTTGGTTTTGTACTTTTGTACAGAAAAATCTGAATTCATATGCAATGTATGTAGTGGAAATTGCGGTAATACTACAATGATGACGAGATTAACATGGTAACGTCATGTTCTTCATCTACTCAAGTCTTGGTACAATGAGATGTGTTTGATGGCTAAAACCTGACAGCAGGGGGAGACAAAGAGATTGCTAGCGTTCAAAGCTGAATCCATCCAGTCAATATGAATATGACTTCTACTAACAACAAACTCATGGCTCATATAACATTAATTAAATACATAGGTGTTTCTCTTCATACCTTCACTCCAACTAACTTGGAATCGTTCCTGTGGAGTTGGGATTTAAATTCCTTTAAAATTCCTGAGTTCAATTTGGACAAAGAAAGGAAAGCTAAACATTTTCCTGAATTGACTGGAATGTATTAAACTAAATGACTATGTATCCCGGTGGGTCAATTGTACTAGGCATTCGAAGTGGCAGCAAACATTCAATATAATGTATATGTTACGGTACATGTGGGAATACGGTACATGTGGGAAAACTAGGGTTAGGTGCTACGTCGACTTGGTACATGCTGGCATGTCTAACCCTACCCCTAACCCTAACTGTAGCACCCTAGCACCTAACCCTAACCCTAGTTTTCCCACATGTACCGTATTCCCACATGTACCGTAACATATACATTTAGTGAATTTGAACCTAACCCTACAGCATAGGCCATAGAGACATGCTACAAAACATCCCGTCACTGTACCGACTTCTCACAATAAACATGGTTCTCCCTCTCTTTGGAATCATCACTTTCTTTTCTTTGTTTTTAATCAATAAACTATTTTTGTATAGGCCTATATATGTCCAATGACAACAAAAGCACATACACAACAATCAACCAACCAGTCAATCAATCTAGGTGACAATCTGAAATGAGTGATTATTCGAAAAAGCAAGATATTATTTATTAATTTACAGTTAACCCACAGATAATGTTGATCTTTCACACAATGTGGGAATGACTAAATAGTCTTGTTAAGGTTGAGGTGGTGGGCTGACATCCAAGCAGAGATGTCTGCAAGACACAAAGAGATAGGTGGTGTTGCCACCTGTGAATCAGAGGTGGTAGGAGAAACCAGATCAGCGGTTCGAGCCCCGGCTGGTCACATGTCGAAGTGTTCTTGGGCAAGACACTGAACCCCAAAATTGCTCCCAGTGAGCGGGCCAGCGCCTTGCATGGCAGCTTGTCGCCATTGGTGTGTGAATGTTTGTTGTGAAGCGCTTTGGAGCAGCTCTGGAGGAGCAAAAAAGGCGCTAACCCTAAAAAAGGCGCTAACCCTAACCCTAATCCTAACCCTAACCCATATGAAATTACAGAGCCAAGAGATATGGTATAGACTAGAGCAAGAACAGTAAGGGCCTTAGGACAGAGCCCTGGGGGACCCTAGTGGTGAGGGCGTTCCTCTCCCTGTCACCTGGTAAGAGCGATCAGCCAGGAAGGCTGCAAGCCAGGAGAGTGCAGAGCCAGAGATGCCCAGATCAGAGAGGGAGGAGAGGAGGGTCAGGTGGTCTTCTGTGTCCAATAGTGATGTGTCCAAAAAAAGAAACCGCCTGAAGCCCAGCACTGTGGAGAAGTTGTTATTTTTAAATAAAAATGAATAAATGAATAAAATGTTGTTGTTCCTAGTAACACAAGCACATTTATTAAATTCAAAGCTTCACACACCAAAGCCACGGTGTCATTATCACTCTACCTGCTATACATTTATTGTCCACTTGATGGCGCAGTAGAGCAAATAAAGCAACACGAAGCTTCGGCCTATGTGAAGTTCATGAAGTTCATGAAGCCCTTGGTGCGAACAATCAACACCGTCCTAAGATAATACAACAACAACAAAGAATGACACAGAAATCGACAGAAATAGGGGGGTAAGTGATCGGTAGGAATCTGAGAATGTATCTATTATGTAAACGTATATGCTTATGTACACTATTCACAGGGGGGAGTTAGCATGTAACTGTACTTTTCTAAACATATAAACGTGAACTAGTAACTTATATACAGTATATGAAAACCTAACACAAGAATGCCAACCAAAATGCCAACCAAATCACCTTACTCTGAATGTTATTTCGACTGTAACCTCTGGGCAGCATTTGGTTTGACACGAAGTATAAGGGTAAGTCTATCGTCATAACTAGCTAGGTAGCTACAGTGGCTAGCAGTGGCGGACTCAGGCTGTTTGACGGGCAGGGGCGAAAAGAAAAAAAGCCTATGGGACCCCATCAGTGAGCAAAAAACTATGATGCGTCATGTATGGTGAAATAGTCCTCATCCTTGATTAATATTAACATTATGTAGTCTAGGCCCGGGGCGGATTTAGGATTGTAGGAGATCCGAGGTTTAGCCCAGATGGGTAATGAAATGTGCGCGCAGCGCGCTGGAAAAATTGGCGTGTTTTTTTTGCTGCGACACCACAAACTGCCACTTACCACCACCTTAAAGCGGACAAAAGGCACTGGAGAACACTTATACCAGGGCTCAACATTAAGGCTTTTATATAAATTATACATCATTATCAAATCAATAGTAGTCAATTTAGTTATTTGCACTAACATACACTCACCAGCCACTTGCACCGGTACACCTTGCTATTACCGGGTTGGTCCCCCTCTTTTGCCTTCAGAACTGCCTTAATTCTACGTGGCATAGATTCAACAAGGTGCTAGAAACATTCCTCCCAAGATTTTGGTCCATATTGACATTCTAGCATCACACAATTGCTGCAGATTTGTGCCAAGAAAATATCCCCCACACCATTACACCACCACCACCATTTTCGCCCTTTAGTGCGACCATGTATGGAATGGATGTCTCAGAGGTCACAGCAGTGCTGCAGGGCCTCTGGAGAGGGGGGGGGGGCAGACACACGGGTGACCCATGTGATTGATGCTGTGTGCTGTATGTGCTGTTTGCAGGGGTAGATGTATGTCATAATTGCCCCTCTGATTGAGTTATTGATTGGGTGCATTGGGTGTTAGACAAGACAGTTCTGAATCAGCAGCAGCCGCAGAAGCCGGAAGGTCTAAAGAGTCTAAAGAGTCTCCAGGTCGATGTTCTCTAGCGGAGACTGAAGACCTCCATCTCTTCAGGTTACACCTTAACTGCTCCTCCTGAGACATCTACTACCCCCCAGCACTGCGTCTCCTGATACACCTGCTTTCCCCTTTACTGTGTCCCCTAAAACTTCTACTGCCCCCCTTGTACTGTCTCTCTGTTCTCCAATGTCTATATATAAAAAAAATATAAAAATAAACACTTTTCCTTCTATCACTGTGACTGCCAATGGCCCCGGGCCTGAGCTAGATTACTCTTCCTGCTACGACTGGTGGATTGATGATTCACTTGCTTAGTCAAATGTATCGATTGTAAGTCGCTTTGGAATAAGGCGTCTGCTAAATCGTGACGTTAGAATTATAAGGTTCTATCTCCATTTTTGTCAAAATAGATTTTTTTTTTACATAATCTGATCCATTAGGTGTTTATTAATGCCTGTGTGGTGTTATTTTTAAAATGTTGACATTTTTAAGTTAGTAATTAATAAAATACAAAGGTTCCATCTCACAGAACATAATGGAATGTAAAAACGTTGACGCTCAATATCTCTGAACTGCCCTAAACGGAGATAGAACCTTATCATTCTAAGATAGAACCTCATCATTCTAAGATAGAACCTTCAGTCATCATTATGACCTCACGAAATGCCAAACATGTGAATGTAGTAAATGTCCTCTAGCCTTACCGCTGAAGTTCAGCAGGTGGGTGTAGAAGAAGGACTCGCGGTGGAACTTCTCGATGTCTATGATGGTCGGTCCCTCCAGGCTGCTGCGCAGGGTCTTCTTCGATCCGCTCTTGTCAGCGATGAGGGACTCCAGCATGGTCCTCACCATGTACAGCTGCAGGGAGGACACGTGGGGGGGGGGGGGGGGGGGGAGAAAAGAGAAAAGGGGGGGAGAAAAGAAAACACGTAAGGATAAGACAGAAGCCTGGGGTGGTCCAGTGGTCTAGCACTGTGGTCTACAGTGCACACATATGCCGGCATATGTCGGCATGGGTTCTAATCCGGCCCCATGCCCTGCTGACATGCCCTCTCTCTCTCCTTACTTTCCTGTCTGTCTTCACTGTCTCTGTCCAATAAAATAAAAAATATGAGTGGGACTGGCCCACTCTGAAAGAAAAAAAAGTAAGGATAAGACAGAGGATGGATGAGAAGTGCACTTGGGAACACACAACAAAAGGTTCTCCTTCCTTACACAGCAGCAGAGCACAGCCGGGTCCTTCACAGTGCCTGTCATCTCATTCAAGAGTCAAGAGTCCCTTTATTGTCCCATCACTGGGAAATGTGTATTGGGCTTACACCCCACAGCAGCCAACAAGGAGCAACAGACAATACAGGATATTAGCACACAAACAGAAGGCGGACCTGATTAAAACAAGAGTGGAAATAAAATGATAGCAAGATAAGTTACATTCATCTGGTGCAGTTTAAAAGTTTAACAGAAACGGGGATAAAAGAATTTTTAAATCTATTTAATCTAGCGCGAGGGACTCTGAACCTCCTCCCAGAGGGCAGCAGTTCATACTCTGCATGTAGGACATGGGAGGGATTCATGAGAATTCTATTAGCCTGTCTGAGAGTAGCCTGTTCAAAAATAGACTGCAGGGATGAGTGGTCTTTCACCCCTATGATCTTCCATGCAGTCTGTATCAGTCGGACCAGTTTGGACCTTAGTTTTACAGATAGGTTACCAAACCAAGATGTAATGCCGTATCTGATGAGACTCTCTAAGACAGACTGGTAGAAAAGTAGCATACATTTTGGGTCAACACCATGAACTCTAAGGCGGCGTAGGAAGTGTAGTCGTTGTTGTAATCTGCTACACAGGCTGTCTACATGAGTGCTCCAGGTGAGTGAGTTATCAATGAAAACCCCAAGATATTTGTAGGAGGCGACCTGAGAGATGGATTGATTGTGGATGACCACAGGCCTGTGGTCCCCAACACCTCTGGGGTCGAACACCATCTCCTCAGTTTTCTTAACATTTAAAACCAGGCAGTTAACATCACACCATTTAACAAACCTCTGGATTTCAGAATAATAGTCATTTAGGTCACTGTCCTTTTTTATTAAAGCAAGGATGGCAGTGTCATCCGAAAATGTTATGATGCGGTTGCTAGGGTAGGTGCTTCTGCACTCGTTTGTGTATAAAGTAAAGAGCACAGGGGAACTGACTATACCCTGAGGAGCACCAGTGCTTATGGTTCTGGGTTCCGAAAGAGTGCCATTAACACTGACCCGCTGTGTGCGGTTAGTTAAAAAGGAGTGATACCATTTTATAATGAGGGGGGGGACATTAAGCCCATTTAACTTCTCAATTAAAAGGTGCGGCTGTATCGTGTTAAAAGCAGAACTGAAATCAACAAATAGGAGTCGGACATAGTAGGTAGGGTCCTCTAAGTGCTTAGATATGAAGTGCACCATGGCTGAGGTTGCATCATCTGTGCCTGTATTACATCTATACGCAAACTGAAAAGGATCCAGAGAGCAACTGACTGCATTTTTCACTTTACATATAATGAATTTTTCAAAGCATTTCATTACAACAGATGTCAAAGCGACTGGTCGCAGGTCATTATTTTCCTTGCAGCTAGCCTTCTTAGGAACAGGAATAATGATAGCGTCTTTCCAGATGGACGGAACAGTGTGAGAGTCCAGAGACTTCTGGAAGATAGGACACCAGGCCTCAGCCAGCTCCTCACTGCAGGACTTCAGCATGAGCCCAGAGATGCCATCCGGTCCAGAGGACTTTCTAGGGCGGGTGTTAGCGAACAGTCTCTGTACCTCGCGCTGCTCAATGGTGATACTTGCTTCCAACTCAGGCAGCGCCTGAAGAGCCACTGTTTGCTCCATCGAGAAGTCGGCAGTCTCAAACCTGGCATAAAAATGGTTAAGTTCATTGGCTTTTTCACCCTCGTTTAGGACACTAAGGCACCTTTTAGCTGGGGCCATGTTAGTCATATGTTTCATGGAGTCCCATAGTTTTTTAGTGTTCATAGAAGAGCAGTGGGATTCAAATGTCTCTTTCTGTTTCCTCTTGGCCCCCCTTAATTTGTGATTCAGTTCTTTTTGGATGTTCCTCATGGCCAAAAGATCCTTATTCCTGAATGCAATTCTCTTCTGAACTATGCACTTTTTGATTTCCTTCGTGATATGGGATTTGTTGTTAGGGTACACAGTTATAGATTTCAGGGGTAACACGTTATCTCTGCAAAACTTTATATAATCTGTAATAGTGTCAGTAGCCTCTTCAAGGTCCAGACCGTGAAAGAGGTCCCAGTCGGTACAGGAAAAGCAGCCTTTTAGGGTTTCAATGCCATCATCATTCCAGACATGAACTGTTTTAACTTGGGGTTTGCTACTTTTAAGCAGAGATTTATACGTGGGAATTAGCTGGACAACATTGTGGTCGGAGTTACCTAACGGGGGTTTAGCCCTGGCAGTGTAGGCGTCCTTAACATTGCCATAGCATTTATCAAGGATTCGTTCACCTCGCGTGTTACACTTAACATACTGCGTGAATCCAGGCAGCGCAGACTCAAGCTTACAGTGATTAAAGTCGCCGGCAATAAAACAAGGTGCTTCAGGAGTGCGTTTCAATTGTCTGTGCACACAGTCTGCTATCGCGCTGGCTGCTCTAGCAGCATTACCACTCGGTGGAATGTAAACTGTACATAGTACAATATTCCCGAATTCTCGAGGAAGATAAAAGGGCCTGAGGCTTAAACATACCAGCTCAATGTCAGGGTTGCAGACAGACTCTCTTGTAGTGAATTGGGAGCACCACTTCTGGTTGATGAAGACGCAGGTGCCGCCTCCTATACGCTTCCCGGAGTTGAGTTCCGATCGGAGCGCACGAGAGAGAAGCCCTCAAGGTCCACAAGCGAGTCCGGTACGTCTTTCTGTAGCCAGGTCTCGGTGAAAACGAGCAGACACGAGTCCCGGTACTCGTGTTGGGCTCTGGTGTTGCATCGGAGTTCGTCAACTTTGTTCTTCAATGAACGGGCGTTGCAGAGAACCATAGAAGGCAGAGGTGGCCTGTCCGCTCTTCTTCGCATTCGCTGTCTCACCCCTCCGCGTCTCCCCCTCCTCCTCAGTCTGCGGCCGTGGTGGTCCGGAGGCCGAGCCCACAGCTCCCTCGGTAGCTGGGGAGCAGGTGTGTCGGTGGAGCGCAGCAGCAGTAGTAGATCGCGGGGATAGCGGAGGAACGCCGGCGTGGATTCCCGACACGACGGCATGGAGCGACATTGTTTAATAAGCTCCCAGACGATAAAAATAATGAACAGTAGTCTTGCTAAAACCATCATCTTGTTACCACACAGGTATGAATACAGGCTCACACAGCGTTAAACTGCTAAAAACACGATAAAACGGCTAAAAACACGATAAAACAAACAAACATCAGAACAAGGCAGCAGCGAGGCAGCCCGGGTCGCTACAGAGCAGCGCCACCGGAAGTCACCGGAAGTCGAGGTGGAGGTGGTGGGGAACAGCTTCCTTCCATGTGTTGTCATGGTGATGTCCATTACCGTCGGGCCGCTTCACTGCCTGACTAGAAAGCTCTCAATTAATTTCCCATGTTGGATCGCGGTGCGTTTACCTGCACCAAACACCCTGGAGATGAAAGGGGTTTTGACTTTCCCCAAATGGCCCAGAGGCAGGTAGAGGTGCTTCATTATTATTGGGCATCTAGAAACAAATTATAGTCTACCCACCTCTAAAACTACAAAAGACAGGGCTCCATATCAAACAGTCAGATTATGCTAATGTACCAGACACAGACAGACACAGACACAGAGACACACACACACAGACACACACACAGACACACAGACACAGACAGACACACAGACACAGACACAGACACACAGACACACAGACACACAGACACACAAGACGCACACACACACACAGACAGACACACACACAGACTAGGGATGGACGGTTTCCAATTATTGAAACCGAAAAACCGTCAGAGAGTAAAACCGGGGTTTTCCGGTTAACCGAAAAATACACACACACACACAAAAAAAAGTAAAAGTAAAAAAAAAAAAAAGAAAGAGCGCCAATTTCAAATAATTGAGCCCTACTGCTACAATACACTCATGTCGAACACCATTAAAACACCGTAAGCACAGTCGCAACACAGCATCTTCATTGAATGAACTGCTTTCTCAATATCTTGGTTCTTAGACAAAGTTTCAGCTGCTGCTCAATGTATTTAAATATTTGAATACTGCTCAATAATCACTGAAATATTAGACTTAGAATTATGCAGTGAACATACTTAAAGCTTTTCATAAAAACCACATGCCGCGAGACTGACTCGTCCTGAACTGTCGTAAGTCAATCAACAAAGAATGCCCCATCAAAATAAAAGTGCCCATGGTAGAGCTGTCAAAATAGAGCTTTCAAAATAAATGTACTAATACAGATAGAGATAAATACAGAACTACCATTGCGTCACTAAGTGACCGCGTATCTTCTGAGACATGCGTTCTGTCATCACTTTCAGTAGCGCCTTCACACACAGTGGCGCTGTGCACAAACACTCTTGATCCGTATAGCTCTTGTTTTATTATATTGTGGTTTAGTAAATACTGCACTTGGAGTTACATTCAATGCATGATTTGTGCTATAGAACATAAATAAAGTTTGATTGATTGATTGATATCAAATCAAATCACATTTTATTTCTATAGCGCATTTCTCACAAAAGTGTGGTGCGCTTTACAGAGAGCAGCGAAAATGATCTTATTAAATGTAAGCGAGTAATTGTAAAAAAAACTTTCCTATCTACCAATAACTGAAGGCAACTATCTTTCCCATAGAGTGATTCGTTACCCTTAAATATAATCCCAATTAGATATTAATCCTCAGTTATTCTTCACAACTGACCAAACCTCTCACTCATTGCGCGGCAGATTCAGACTGTATCATTGTTATTTTCACACACGACAAACATGTGACATGTTCCAGTTTTATTCTTATTCTATTTTATTCTTAAAAAAAAAAAAAAAAAATCCGGTTTCAGACGGTTTTGATAAAAAAACGTTTCTATTTTTATAAACCCCGGTTTTCGGTTTAACCGAAAAACCGTCCATCCCTAACACAGACACACAGACACAGACAGACACAGACAGACACACAGACACAGACACACAGACACACAGACACACACACACACACACACACACAAGACGCACACACACACACACACACACACACACACACACACACAAGACGCACACACACAGGTTCAATAGAGCCTCAACGTGGAACAGAGATTTGTTCTCAGGGTCAAGGACAAAGCTGATGACAGTGGTCATGTTTATGTGGGAGGACATTATCAAGGTTACAGAAGAATGTTATAGCAGATTATACTTTCATAGTTTACCAGATTAAATAAATACATGTGCACTGTGAGACCTGCTACATGGTGTAACATAACAGTAATAATGATATATGAATATGAAAGTACAGCTCTGCTGAGGCTGTGAAGGTCATTGGGGAATGCCGATCGTAAGAGGAGGAGGGTGGGAAGTTATAATGGTTTTGGGGGGGGGGGGGGTCATGTAGGGCATGAGATTCTGAGGAGAAGAAGAGTGAGAGAAACGTAAAGCTCTGTCTACACAGTACAGAGGACACTGGGGAGTGTTGGAGGTAGCTGTATGAAGCAGAGAGCTCTGTCTATTCGGTTGTTAAGTCGTGACGTGTTTCCGGGTCCAACGTTGGCTGAGGCGCTCCCTTCGAAATGCCTCAGTAATAATAATAAATCATTATATTTGTATAGCGCTTTTTCCGAGGCTCAAAGACGTTGACAATATGGGGAAAACGGGAAAGTGCTGCGTCCCTTGTTGTATGAATAGATCCCAGTCTAAAAAACGATTGAACTGTCATTCTACCGCTGTAGTACACTGGTACTCTGGTGCTTTAGTACACTGGTACTCTGGTGCTGTAGTACACTGGTACTCTGGTGCTTTAGTACACTGGTACTCTGGTGCAGGGAATTTCTGGTTTGGACCCGTAAATTGCTAAACGTCACGTTTGACGTCAGACTTAACAACCGAACACAGTACAGACGACATGGAGGAGTGTTGGAGGTAACTGTATGAGAGTTGGAGGTAGCTGTATGAGGCAGAGAGCTCTGACCTGTGTGCTGGAGGGGCCCACGGCACGGCGGGGGACTTTGATGTCGAAGCCCCCCTTGGGATCTTTCTCCCCGCGCAGGGCGGGGTCGTTGGGGGGCTCGTGGCCCGCCTCCCAATCACAGATGGTCTTCCTGATGGCCTGGAGGACACTGCAAAGAGAGGAACCGTGATTGGTTTAAAAAACACATGACAGATCGCTGCTGATCTGCAGTGATACTGGATACTGTCGAAGTCAAAAACACAAAGGGACGTTTTTTCTTTAATAAAACACTGCAACACATCACTACCCTCCAACACGGCACCACGGTTTCAATAATGAAGATCAACTGACCAAACCACAAGTCTCGAAGCTATTGATGTTGTTCTAAATAAATCATATAGTACTCATTCCGACCCGTGTTGAAGTTCTATTCCTTGTCAAATCGTGTATGCTGCACACCTAATCTATCCTGAGATAACACAACGCATTTAAGATCACAGATCCTCAATAGATTGATCCATTCCATCATTTTACCGACAAGAAGATTCTTCACTAGTCCCTATCATTGAGACGGTGATCTGCTGCTGTTTGCGTGGTGCGTGGCGTGTGTGTGGTGCTTCTGTACCTCTGGGTGACGTTCTTCTTCTTCTTGATGGCCGTGCGCAGGGGGTCTCTCAGGGTGAGCTGGGCGAAGTCCTGCAGGGCGGAGTAGATGGTGTGGCGGATGGCGTGGTTGAACACGCTCTCCATGCGCCCCATCAGCACCTGCAGCCCCTTGATCATGGCCATCACCTACCAGGACCACAACAATGGGAACCGTTAACACTAGAAGAGCCGTGAGGGGTCACGGTGACCCCTGTGAGTAAAAAACTGAAAATTCTATCTTTGCACTCGATCAAATTTCAGGACCCTCCTTTCATGACTTTTCCTAGATATGTGCGTTCTACCACCCAGTATCCTTACGTTTTCAAAATCACTTCAGGATAAGATAGTATAAAGCTGTTTTTTGCAGTTTTTCTGTGTGAGAGGCAGGCTAAAAAAAGAAGCGCCCTCTAGTGATCTCTGTGTGTAAATAGCAGATTTACATTCTAAAAAGGGGGTCTGTTTGACCCCCAAGGCGGCTCTACTAGTGGGTAAAATAGGCACAGCTGTTGTAGTGTTTTAAAAGCTTGGTTTCAGAACAGAGACAGAACAGGTTCTTGTTGCCAGGTCAGGTAGAGGAGAATGGAAGGATGGAAGGTTGGAAGCCTCCAGTTTGAATTGTTTCCCAACATTCCATGGCGGTTTGTTTTATTAACGGTAAACGGATCACAAAGGTGTTTACTGTATTATCGTATGTTTTATTGAGATCACAACAGTGTTTTAACTTATTATTAATAACCGGCAACAATGGACAGACATCCCAAACGGAGAGCCCAGATGACCCAGAGGAAGAAACCAGGTGAACCAGGTAGGAACGGAGACGGTAAAGTGAGGAGGCAGAAGAAACTGACCTCGACCAGGGCGAACTTCTCCTCGCAGGTGTAGTTGTATCTGGTGGCTCTCTCGTACTCCTCCGCATTGTCAGGACACTCTTTGTTGGAGTACTTATCCGTGGGATGAACCAGCTTCCACGAGTACTGAAAGAAATAATAATAAATTATAATTTTGCCATTTAGCCAGACGCTTTTAATCCAAAGCGACTTACAATTACGAATTACAGGGACAGGGACATTCCACCCTGGAGTAACTGAGGGCTAAGTGCCTTACTCAAGGGCTACACACTAGTAGTGGTGGTGTGGTTTCAGGCGGAATTTGAACTCACAACCTTCCGATCACAAGTCCAACTCCCTATCCACTAGACCACCTACACACTACCCATGTGAAGAAATGGTGAAGCCATGTCACATAGATACACAAAACCTTGACGCATCCTTCTACCATCTGTCCTTGACTCAAGACTCAAGGGTACAAATCGGTTGATACCGTTCGCATCATTAAGTAAGGCACTCTGTCTCGACGCGTTGCCTTGGAAACCCATCAACTTGTGATTTTCAAACAGCTCTTAACTCCCTTTATGAATAATTGAAGCAGCATAGAGTGACTGTTGGGACAAGAGCAAATGAAGCATTGTATTATCTAATAGCTTTGAAGAAATGAACTTCTGAAGGCCCGGTTGAATTGTTCCCCCTGGTTTGTTAGTCCAATCACGTTTGTCTTGTGTTATTTCGATGCACCAATTTAATATTTGATTGGAGTCGTCATTTTCCGACCTCCTGCTGTTATAGAAACCAGAAGTTAAGAAGTTCAGCCAAAGGTAAAGGTTCTCTGAGTATATGATGAATTAGTATTGCAAGTGCTGTTTACAATACTACCTTTGCACATAAGCACATTGCACACTACATAAGCTACCTTAGCTGTACATAGCTCATAACTGTACCTCTAAACTACCGTACTTTCATACTGTGTCTTGATACCATCAGCAATATCATTGTCATGTTTTTATGTATGTATTTATATGTTCTTATACAGACATATTTCTGATGCTAAACTGCATTTCGTTCGTCATTTCGCGATGACAATAAAGTTGGATGTAATGTTTGATGTGACATTGGATCTATGTTCTATGTTCTATGTATCTATGTGTGGTGTGATGTGGGCGGGGCTCACCACTTCCATGACGTGTTCTATGTATCTATGTGTGATGTGATGTGGGATCTATGTTCTATGTATCTATGTGTGATGTGATGTGGGAGGGGCTCACCACTTCCATGACGTGCGCGCTCCACTGGGACAGCAGCTGCATGCCCTGCAGGGCCAGGTCAAACAGCTTCCTGTACTCCTGGTCCGTCTTCTGGGCCTCCTGGCGGCCCGACCCGGTCACCACCTGCACACAGAGAACAGAACACATGACCCACCTGAGCTGAGAGGAAGACATGACCCACCTGAGCTGAGAGGAAACCAACTGAACACTTTCCCCAGTGGCGGACTCAGGGTGTTTGAAGGGCAGGGGGGGCGAAAAGAAAAAAAGGGCACCTACTGCACAACATGGGACCCCCATCAGTGCACATGGTCAAGTTTAGACCATTGGAAGGGCAGCCAATAGGGCACATCCTCTAATTTTGCCACTCAATAGGGCACTTTAGTGCAACGTTTTTCAACTGTACGGGCACATGGTCAAGTTTAGACCATTGATGGGGCACCAATAGGGGACGTCCTCTCATTTTCGCCACTCAAAAGGGCACTTAAGAGAGACGTTTTTTAACCGTGGGGGCACCAGGAGGGGCAGTCGCCCCGCCTGCCCCCCCCTTGAGTCCGCCAGTGATTTTCACTCTTCACAACGTACAGGCTAGACACCAGAGGGGAAACTGTCATGGAGAGAGTGGCAGACAGAGCGCTCCACTCGACTGGCGAAGCGAAACATTAAGACGACTTAATCTTGAACAGACAAATGACCGAATGACGAAATAACCTAGCGTTGACAAAACCACGACATTATCAGCCAGTGCAACAGACAAAACTGGAAAGTAATTCTCTCCAATTACACCATGAAAACGCTTTGATTATGGACTTGTGTTGCAGTTTCTCTGTTCAAATGATTTCAGCGTTCACTATGAACATCTGAATAACGAAAGCTCAGCACTGATGACAACCTCTGATGCACATTTCCATATTAACTACTTTAAATTAAACCCTGGAGAATTGGCAAGTCAGCACTGTGAAGCGAAACCTCGTCTATGTGAGAGAGAGAGAGTCCTTAGGGGTGAGTTAGAATGGAGATTGTTTAAGACAATTCTGAAGGGGTAATATAATGTTGTCTCGCACTTGTTAAACAATAATAAGAGCATCGATACAGGCATGTTTCTTTTCTAGATTACAGATGTGTTTTTTTTCTTTTACATGGTATGGAATGACTCAGGGATATATCACTATATCCTTTTCCAAAAGCTGATGTTTGTGGTGCTGGTGGAAAGCCAGTGAGAAGTACAGAAAGACTGTGTAAGGTAAGGAGATGAGATGATTAACGAGCAGAGGTTGTACATTGTTTTCCTTTTTTAAATGTATATCTTTACCTTTTCTTTTTACTGTTTTCCCCTGCTTTTATATTCATGCTATGCTTGTATATGTTTTTGATATTCACTTTATGTTCTTATTCCTGTTGTAAAGCACTTTGAGCTGCATTTCTTGTATGAAAGGTGCTATATAAATAAAGCTTTACTTACTTACTTACTTACTTACTTACTTACTGCAGGTGAGAAAAACCTATGGGTGAATATGTTACGGTACATGTGGGAATACGGTACATGTAGGAAAACTAGGGTTAGGGTTAGGTGCTAGGGTGACTTGGTACATGCTGGCATGTCTAACCCTACCCCTAACCCTACCCCTACCCCGAGCACCCTAGCACCTAACCCTAACCCTAGTTTTCCCACATGTACCGTAACAGATATCCTCCTACTGACCTCGATGTTGCTGTAGCGCGCCAGCTCTGAGATGAACCTCATGTGGTCCTCCCGGATCTGAATCATCTGCTCACAGATGTTATACTGGGGGCTGCTGCCTGTGGACGTGCAAGACCACCTGGAGGGAGAGAGAGAAGGGGGGGAGAGGTTAGACATGAGAGAGACCACCTGGAGAGAGAGAGAGAGAGAGAGAGGTGAGGAGAGGTTAGACACATGACCACCTGGAGGGAGAGAGAGAGAGAGGTGAGGAGAGGTTAGACACATGACCACCTGGAGGGAGAGAGAGAGAGGGGTGAGGAGGGAGAGAGAGGGGTGAGGAGAGGTTAGACATGAGAGATCACCTGGAGGGAGAGAGCAGGGTGAGGAGGGAGAGAGAGGGGTGAGGAGAGGTTAGACACAAGACCACCTGGAGGGAGAGAGAGAGAGGGGTGAGGAGGGAGAGAGAGGGGTGAGGAGGGAGAGAGAGGGGTGAGGAGAAGTTAGACATGAGAGAGAGAGAGACATGGAAAGGTTCAAATCACAGAAGCAATAACCTGTCCATTTACTGCTAACGGGCACAGATCTCAGAGCTCTGGGGGGGGGGGGGGGGGGACTCACCTGGACTTGTTCTCCTCAAAGTGGGCGCTGGTCTTGATGTACCTGGAGAGCTCAATCTGCATGTCCCCAAACAGAGGCACGACCTGGAGTTGCTGTGAACGGGAAAACCAATGGAGAGCGTTGAGAGGTTTCTCAGGGTCGTTTCATACAATCCCAGCATATTATGAATGACCAATGACACAGCGTTTTCCCCACGGCCATCCGGCTCCTAAATGCTGCTGGTGTCGTCGTCCCCCTGACCTGACCGCCATCTATCTACCCTCCCTCCACCCCCACTCAGAGAGCTATGGACTGTCTTGACCTGAACACTTGATCTTTTGGCACTTTTTGCACTTCTTATATTTATATTTATTGATTACTTTTTGCACTATGATGTTGGTTTGCACTGTCTTGTCCTGTCCTGTTGTAAACTGCGCTCCACTGTACCAAACCAAATTCCTAACATGTTTACATGTCATGGCAATAAAGTCTTCTGATTCTGATTCTGATTCATTCTTTTGAGAAACATCAAATACTATTTGGTTAACAGTCATGCCTGATTAAAGGACATTCTAAAACATTCTCTAGTTTGTATGAGCTGAAAGCTAAAGCAAAATATCAGAGAAAGAGTTAACCAAGATATTTCTGAGTCAATTCCGTGAAATGCTGCAGTCAGTCAAAAGGGAATACAATGAGCAATACAAGAGCAATAATTGTAAGCTAGCCTTTGAAGTATGTTCCAAAGGCTTGAAGGTCTCCTTCCTACGACAGCTCTAAGCACGGTCAAATAGATCTTTGAGCAAGCAAGCCATCATGATTTTCCACCTACACGAAATATGGAAACAGAAGAATGCCTACACCCACCCACCTACACACACACACACACCCACCCACCTATACACACACACACACACACACACACACACACACACAACTGACACAATGAGTCGATCTGGCTCCTCACCTTGAAGAATTTGTCGATCTTGGTCAGGTTAATTCTCTTCTTGGCATCCATTTAGTAGATGTTACTTTGGTTCCCATCCATCAGGTACAAGCCAAAGCCCATTACCTAGAGGTCATAGGGGTCACACAGTAGCAGTTACATATCAAAAGCCTATTTTCATGAAGCCTTAATTATTATCATCAGATCCACCACAGCAGTAGAATTCCGGAACCAAAGAGAAGGAGTTCAATACGCTGATTGGAAGATCTGTCCACGCTGGCCAATCAGGTCTTACTTTGAGCAGCATGTGCTTCTCGTTGGGGGTGAGGTACATCTTGTTCTCGTAGTATTCCACACACAGGTTGACGATGTCGGCCAGCAGCTCATCATGACCGTTAATCACCTCCAACTGCTGCTGGAGAGACTAGAGACAGAGAGAGAGAGAGTTGTATGATTAGA
>NC_137678.1:24128989-24263989 GCF_963989245.1 Nansenia antarctica
GGAGAGGATGAGAGAGGAGAGAGGGAAAGGAGAGGGGGGATGTTAGAAATACCCCCCAAAAAATAGAATCCTGCACAGTAGTAGATGTAGGTTTCTCGTAGGTCTTATAAACACTGCTATGTCTGTCTGTCTGTTTTTATTGTATGTATTAATGTATGTGACCTATGTGTGTTTTTAATGTGGAACTGTATTCATGAGCTGCACTTCTGCCTGTCGAAGGAGAATTTCTGTCACTGTGTGACAGACAATAAAGCTTGAATCTTGAATCTCGTAGTATTGGGTTGTATGTTAGTGTTATGAAGGCCCACAATTTAGAGCCAGTTAGTTTCCCCAAATCAGCCCTATTTTGCCCCTGTTATTTCCTTAATTATTTTCCATACTATTCATGTACGTTTTCATGAAGGTGTATGTATTGTTATTGTAATTGTATAAGTTCTGTCTTGGATTTGTTCAGTGTTGTGCAAGCGCCAGATTAGTGGGCGTGGTTTTGATTGGCGTACGTGACTTGATGTATGTCCGGTTGGTATATATAGCTACGGAAGTGGTCTGTGCGTTAGAGTGACGAGAGTGAGAAGGAGAAGGAGAAGGAGCCCGAGGTGGAGATAGAGTACATCACAGAGGAACCAGAGATCTTCGACCCCAACTTCATCTTCTTCAAGAGGATCTTCGAGGCCTTCAAGCTGACAGACGACGTGAAGAAGAGTTCGGAGTTTTAGTGAGTTAACAGCGCTAGCCCAGTTTAGCTGTGTCACCGTTAGCCAGCCTTGCTAGCCGCCGGCTGCTAACGTTGGCGCATAGCGAGACCCAAGCCGGACAGAGCCGTCGCCTCCGAGGTGGATTGCGACCGACCGCTGACACCACCGGAGCTGACCGTGGACCACCGGACCTGAGCCATTCACACCTCGTCGTTTGCTACGAAGAAGCCCCTTTCCCTTCAAATTGCAACGTCACTCCCCCCCCTTGTCTGCTGCCTTCCTCGAGTCACATGCGAGCTCCAACCAGGCCTCAACGCGCTCATTTCAGTCCGGGACTCTAAGCCTTTTCAGGCCAGGTACTGTGTGTGAGTGAGTGAGTGAGTGTGTGTGTGGCCGGCGGGGAGGGAGTATATTGGGATGTATATATAATTTGTATAAATAAATGTGTTTGTTCATATTCGATACATTGCTGTGTGTTTAGTTGTCTGTTAGCTAATGCTAATGCTAATGCTAATGCTAATGCTAGTAATGCTAGTCTAAAGGGTTGCTGGCGCCCCCTGCCTCTATCCTCCTACACTGCCGATTTAGCTCAGAGTTAGTTAGATAACCAGCCCTTCCTAAAATTCTACAGTCCTTTAGCTACTCCCTGGTTACAATTGGTCCTTCGAGCCGGATAGGTTGTGTAGTGATAGCATGGCTGAGCGCAGCCAACCAGACAAGACAGTTACCCCCCTTCTCCGCCCCCTGAGCCAGAGCCACGACCACAGAGAGTCCCGCGGTTGCCTCAGAGGTTACAAGAGTATGAGCTTGAGCTCGAAAGCTCACTGAGTGGTAGTGAGGAGCGCACTCCACGGGATACAGTGGTCGGAGAGGCCGAGGTGTCCGCCGGCGCGCGGGTGGCTAGCACCGAGACCGCCATCAAAGAGCACCAGCCTGAGGATGAGATGGCAGAACAGCAGGGTTTTGCCGTAGAAACGGAAGAGCAGGAAGGAGAGGCCCGGTCTGACAGCGCCTGCGGGCGGAAGAGGGAGGGCCTCAGCCTTAACGATCTGCCTCCCAGTACGGCGCGCTCGAGACCTAGCTCCTGCCGTTCAGTGGCTTCCTCCCGGTCCAGGGTTTCCGTGGGCAGTTCTGCCTCTGGGGCGGATAGCATGCACTCCAGAGGGAGTAGTGCCGCGCTGTTAGAATGTATGCGCCAACAGGCCGAGATGGCGTTAGAGCGGGAACGCCTCCAGTTCGAGCGTGAACGCCTCCAGATGGAAGGAGCGGAACGCGCGGCGGAGAGGCAGCGCCAGGAGGCGCTAGAACGTGAACGCCTCCAGATGGAGCGCGACCGCCTCCAGATGGAGAGAGAGCAACTGCACGCGGAGAAGATGGAGGAAGTGATGCAGACCATGCGCGACGTGTGCATCAGCAGAGCTCCGTCGGCCCGTAGCTCCAGAGCATCATCCGCACGGCCCTCTCGAGTGCCATCTCCTGAACCCCCCGCCGATGGCTCCATGACCCCCGCCATGACTGTCCAACTACAGGCCCAGCTGACCACCTTGAAGGAAGAGGACCAGGGACCCGACCGCTACGCGGCCCAGAGGGAGCCAGCGTCGCTGCCCGGGAGGGGAGCCATTCCCCAAGAGCGTAGCACACCCCTAGGTCCTCCAGTGAACCAAAAGGCATGCAGGCCGGACACCCAGACCGTCACTCCAGCCCCGATCATCCACTACAGGATGTTTCCCCAGGTGGAGGGACCCAAGTTCCCCTTCTTCAAGGACGAGGACAGGAGCCAGTATGTGGAACTACGCATCTGCCTAGACACGCTCTTGGACGACTCCTGCTCAGAGTCCTACAAATATGCGATTCTCCTTCAGCATGTGAGGAACCCCAGAGCCCACAACATGGTTCTGGCCCATGCCTCCGCACCGACACCTTACACCAGAGCGCTCGCCGACTTGGATGCCCGCTACGGTCGTCCCTGGAACCACGCCCTTGCTGAACTGCAAGCCCTCGAACAGCAGGCCCCCATCAAGGATGAACGGGCGCTGGATGACTTCGCGCTCCGCGTGCACACCTTGGTTGGAATGCTGAAGACGCAGGGCCCAGCTGGCGCCAGCGAGATCAACAGCACCTCCAACGTAGAGCGGCTGCTCCGCAAGATCCCACGCTTCCGGCAGGAGAGGTTCCGGCGACAGCAGCGCGTTCGTAACCCCGGGAAGTTGGGTCTGAGCATGGCTGCCTTCGCGGAGTTCCTACTGGAGGAAGTGCATGACACCAACGTAGACGCCATGGGTTACGCTGAGCCGAAGAAGGAGAGGGAGAAGGGAGACCGCTGGGACAGGCCGAGCTCGAACAGAGGACGCCCAGTAGGAGTGCTGCACACGGAGGAGGAGCCTCGGAGAGAGAGGAAAGCCCGACCTGAGGGAAAGGATTCCTCTCAACCCCCTCAAAGGGGACGGAGAGGTCCACCGCCATGTCCGTACTGCACCAGCGAGCACTGGTTCAATGAGTGCAGTGACTTCAACAACCTGAGTACCGAGGCCAAGCAGAGGTGGCTCGAGGAGAACAAGAGGTGCTGGAACTGTGGGCGCGACCATCTGGCTAAGAACTGCACCTTGAGGAGAAAGTGCAACCGCTGTGAGGAGGTCCACCTCAACATCCTACACGAGGTCTCCCTCGCCAGGTCCACGGAGGGCACCAGAAGCCCTAGGTCCGGTAGCGCACCGGAAGAGGAAACACCTGTCTACTATCTAGACCCAACCCAGAGCAGCGGCTCCAAGGTCCTACTGAAGGTGGTGAAGGTCCGACTTCACCACAACAACGCTGTGTACGACACGTACGCCGTTCTAGACGACGGGTCGGAACGGACCATCCTTCTCCAGGAGGCAGTGCGCCAGTTGGGGCTCCAAGGGACTGAGGAGAAGCTGACTCTGCGCACGATACGTCGCGACCTTAAAGAGGTCACCGGGGCGAGAATCAACTTCTCTATCTCCCCGGCGGGGCGGCCGTCGGACAGATATCGGCTTCAGAATGTCTTCACCGCAGACCAGCTAGCGCTCTCCCGCTACGACTACACCCTGGAGAGATTACGCGCAAGATATTCCCACCTACGGCGAGTAGACCTACATCCGATAGAAGGAGCGGAGCCAACCCTTCTCATCGGCTCGGACAACGCTGCACTGATCGTGTCGCTCCGTCCTCCGCTGAGAGGACCACGAGGCTGCCCGATGGCTGTTAAGACTGCGCTTGGGTGGGCCCTCCAAGGCGCTACCGAGTGGAGAGATAGAGACGGGAGAGCTACGTCATCCCTCCATGTCCGAACCGAAGAAGTGCAGACCATCAACTGCCTTCACACCAGTGTGGACTCCATGAATGCGGCGCTACTAGACAACGTCCAGAAGCTGTGGACGCTAGACGTTGCGCCCTACAAGAATGAGAAGCTCTACGTACGGTCAAAGGAGGACGTCTACGCCATAGACCTCCTTAAAGCAAAGACAGTGCGTATCGAAGTCCAGGGCGTGAAGAGATACGTCACACCACTACTCCGAAGAGAACCCATGCCAGAGTTTCGAGTATCCCCTCGAACCGTCCTACAGTGTCTGACCAGCACTGAGAAGCGTATGAGGAAGGACGAGGTCCTTGCTGCTTCTTACAGAACGGAGATGAAGAAACTGACGGAGTCCGGTCTGGTGAAGAAGCTTGAGCCAGCCGAGGCGAACCAGAGTGCCGAGTCTTGGTACCTCCCGCACCACAATGTTCACCACAACGGGAAGAACCGAGTGGTCTTCAACTGTAGCTACCAGGTGGGGAAGCTCAACCTCAACCACTATCTTCTCCCTGGTCCAACCTTGACCCCAGCCCTCTTGGGAGTTCTGGTGCGATTCCGTCAGCAGCCGATCGCAGTCAGTGGTGACATTAAGCGAATGTTTCACCAGGTCAGGATGTTGGAGGAAGACAAGCCACTCATGAGGTTTCTCTGGAGAGAGGACCCGAGCGACCCCGACCCCTCTATCTACCAGTGGGAGGTGCTACCCTTCGGGACAACCTGCAGCCCCTGTTGCGCCACCTATGCGCTACAGACTCACGCCGCGCAGGAGACGGCACCTCCTGGAGTGTTTGACGCCGTCCATAAGAGCTTTTACGTGGACAACTGCCTCCACAGTTCGAAGACAGCCACGGAAGCCCGCCAGCTAGTCCAGGACCTGCGTGCTCATCTCCAGGAGGGTGGATTTGAGATCTGCCAGTGGGCCAGCAACGACCCGCAAGTCATCAGAGACCTCCCGGAGGAGGCCACCTCGATCAGCAGCGAGGCTTGGGTCTCTCACTCACCAGATGATGCTCAGGAGATGACGCTCGGACTTATCTGGCAGTTCCAGACCGACACTCTACGCTATCGCAATAAGCCTGCCAAGCCCCAACGCGTCACGATGAGAACGATATACAGCACTCTAGCGAGCCAGTACGACCCACTGGGATATATCGCTCCCTTCACGACGATGGCCAAGGTGCTTGTCCGGGAGCTGTGGGCCCAAGAACGAGGATGGGACGATCCTCTGCCTCGTCACCTAGAAGAGAAGTGGAAGGCCTGGGAGCAGGAACTTCCCACTCTCCAGCACATCAAGCTGCAGCGGAGCTACTTCCCTCCCTCCACGGACCTAGAGAGGAGTGTCATCACGCTACATGTATTCTGCGACGCCTCGGAGATGGCGTACGGGTCCGTGGCATACGTCAGAGCGGCAGAGCTTGGAGGTGAAGTCCACGTCTCGTTTGTCCTGGCGCGTTCCCGAGTGGCGCCGAAAAAGCAACAGTCCATCCCAAGACTGGAGCTGTGTGCTGCCCTGAACGGCGCGCAACTGGGAAGGTTCCTGCTCGACGAGCTCCAGCTACCTCTGATGAGCGTCACCATGTGGTCAGACTCAACTACCGTCCTCCAGTGGTTGAAGTCCAGCTCATGTCGGTATAAGGTGTTCGTGGGCACCCGAGTCGCAGAGAGTCTGGAGTTGACTGAGGTGAACTGCTGGCGTTATGTAGACACCAAGAGGAACCCTGCTGACGTCATCACGAGAGGGGCAACTCTCCAGGATCTGGCTGAGCCCCACCTGTATCACACGGGACCAGACTTCCTACAGGAGCGGGAGTCAGAGTGGCCAGCCACGCCGGCGTTAGCAGAAGACAGAGAGGACAAAGAGCTGCGTAAGACGTTGTTCTGCGGAGCCACCCAGGTCGTAGACCCTGAGACTACTCCGGGAGAGGAGTGTGAGACGCTCGAAGAGCTGCAGAAGAGGATGTTCTGCTCCAAGGCCGGTCTACCCCTAGATACTACGCTCAGCGCCGAAGATTACACCGCGGCGGAGCTCCTGGTGCTGCAGAGTGCCCAACAGGATGCCTTCTCCCGAGAGCTGGAGTGTCTCGAGAAAGGGAAGCCGATCCCCTCGGACAGTAGACTCCGCGGCTTAGCTCCAGAGCTCGACGGTGTTCTCATTCGCGTGGGTGGCAGACTGCGCCGCGCTCAAGATCTAGACCTAGACACGAAGCATCCCATCGTGCTTCCCACTAAGCATCAGGTCACCAGATTGGTCATCAAGCACCATGATGACAAAGTGCAGCACGCGGGTGGAGAGCGTGTCTTCGCGGAGGTACGACGGAGATTCTGGATACTCCATGGACGGGAGGCGGTACGGAGATATCAAAGGTCCTGCTCGGACTGCCAGAGGTGGCGAGCCACGCCGCCGCAGCCCATGATGTCCGATCTGCCCGAGGACCGGCTGCGACTGAGACAGGCTCCGTTCCACTCTACTGGGGTCGACTGTTTCGGGCCACTCCTAGTCCGAAACCGGCGAGCCTCCGAAAAGCGGTGGGGCATCATCTACACGTGCCTGACGACGAGAGCAATGCACCTTGAAGTTCTGCACCAGCTCACAAGCGACAGCTTCCTCATGTCCTTCAAGAGGTTCACCTCCAGGCGAGGGACCCCTAAGACCCTCCGGTCGGACAGAGGCACCAACTTCGTCGGTGGTGAGGCCGAGCTGAGGGCGAGCTACGCTGCGATGACTGAGGAGGCCCGTGACAGACTCGCCTCCCAGCAAGTGAAGTTTGAGTTCAACCCCCCAAATGCTCCACACTTCGGGGGAGCCTGGGAGCGGGAGATTCGCTCAGTAAAGAACGTCCTACGTACCATTCTCGGACAGAAGGTGCCTACCGATGAGGTGCTCGAGACTGTACTAGCAGAGATTGAGGGCATCTTGAACTCCCGGCCCCTAGGCTATACCTCCAGTGATGTAGCAGATCTGGATCCCATTACGCCCAACTTCTTGCTGATGGGGCGGCGAGACTCTGCACTGCCTCAGGTAGTCTACGACCCTGCAGAGCTCACCGGAAGAAGATGGTGGAGGCACAGCCAGGTGCTCGCGGACCAGTTTTGGAGGCAGTTCATACTGCACTACCTGCCGACCCTGCAAGTCAGGCAGAAGTGGACGAGGGAGAGAGACAACTTGTCCGAAGGTGCCGTGGTACTGGTGATCGACCAGTCCCTTCCACGCGCCGCCTGGCAGACAGGCAGAGTGACCAAGGTCCTGCCGGGTCCGGATGGAAGGGTGCGGACGGCCATCGTGGACGTTGGTGGTCGCACGTACACCCGACCTGTGGCACGCCTGATTGAGCTCCCTCAAATTACAAAGGACACTATCACCTCATACCTCACGCTGCTAGAGCAGCCTAGCCAGTGTGCCTTCCATAGTTAAATGAAACCGAGGGTTTCATGGGGCGGCTGTTATGAAGGCCCACAATTTAGAGCCAGTTAGTTTCCCCAAATCAGCCCTATTTTGCCCCTGTTATTTCCTATTATTTTCCATACTATTCATGTACGTTTTCATGAAGGTGTATGTATTGTTATTGTAATTGTATAAGTTCTGTCTTGGATTTGTTCAGTGTTGTGCAAGCGCCAGATTAGTGGGCGTGGTTTTGATTGGCGTACGTGACTTGATGTATGTCCGGTTGGTATATATAGCTACGGAAGTGGTCTGTGCGTTAGAGTGACGAGAGTGAGAAGGAGAAGGAGAAGGAGCCCGAGGTGGAGATAGAGTACATCACAGAGGAACCAGAGATCTTCGACCCCAACTTCATCTTCTTCAAGAGGATCTTCGAGGCCTTCAAGCTGACAGACGACGTGAAGAAGAGTTCGGAGTTTTAGTGAGTTAACAGCGCTAGCCCAGTTTAGCTGTGTCACCGTTAGCCAGCCTTGCTAGCCGCCGGCTGCTAACGTTGGCGCATAGCGAGACCCAAGCCGGACAGAGCCGTCGCCTCCGAGGTGGATTGCGACCGACCGCTGACACCACCGGAGCTGACCGTGGACCACCGGACCTGAGCCATTCACACCTCGTCGTTTGCTACGAAGAAGCCCCTTTCCCTTCAAATTGCAACGTCACTCCCCCCCCTTGTCTGCTGCCTTCCTCGAGTCACATGCGAGCTCCAACCAGGCCTCAACGCGCTCATTTCAGTCCGGGACTCTAAGCCTTTTCAGGCCAGGTACTGTGTGTGAGTGAGTGAGTGAGTGTGTGTGTGGCCGGCGGGGAGGGAGTATATTGGGATGTATATATAATTTGTATAAATAAATGTGTTTGTTCATATTCGATACATTGCTGTGTGTTTAGTTGTCTGTTAGCTAATGCTAATGCTAATGCTAATGCTAATGCTAGTAATGCTAGTCTAAAGGGTTGCTGGCGCCCCCTGCCTCTATCCTCCTACACTGCCGATTTAGCTCAGAGTTAGTTAGATAACCAGCCCTTCCTAAAATTCTACAGTCCTTTAGCTACTCCCTGGTTACAGTTAGTTTGAATGTAATACGGGTTATCTGTATGTCTGAGGATGTAGCAACAGATGCTGTGTGCAGTAGTTACCTGGGGGATGGCACGTGAACAGCTCCTCCATGTGTAGAGCATGATAGCATACTCCTGTCCCTCCTCCAGCATCTCATTCTAGATGAACACAGAAACACACAGGCTGCTGTCTGAGACCAGGTCTCTCTTGTCTTAGACCAGGTCTCTCTTGGGAAATGTATTTTATCTCAATAAGACTAAAACCTGGATAAAGAACGGTTAGATAAAAATAAATCTGAGACACACATATCCTTAGACACTAGGGACACACTGAGCTGCCTATCTAGAGTTAAACACAGTTTCAACAATACACATGATTTTTGTGCACTGCCAATTTACACTGCCAGTTTACATTAGGGATGCAACCTCAGCACATACATGTATGTTCAAGTCAAGACTAAAACCCCATCTTTTTAATACTGCATTTAACTGACAAAATAATTAAATTATGATTATATAACGATTGGAGCACTTTGAGCTGCAGCGTTTGCAGGAAACGTGCTATACAAATAAAAAGTTATTATTATTATAAGTCTCACGAAAACTGTCACACATGTATTCAAAACATACAAAGACATACAGTGGCACGAACATAGACACACATACAAACACATAGGCACCGACAGTTACACGAACACACTGATGCTAATGTCTCACAAGCCAGTCTCTCGGAGGGTGGCGAGGCAGCGCCTCAGTGCTTCCAGAGTCGCCCCGGCTGCATACAAAGTGCTGCTTGATTCAGACCTCGCGCTCTCAAACAGCAATTATCCCTCACTAATTGAGCACAAAGCAGCACTATTTCCTGCGAGCGAAGCTCAAAGGCGCCCATTTGTCACTGGGCGGTTGGGGAGACCGAGTGCTTGTTGGCCTGGGTCCTCCTCACGCTGAGGGACAAAGCAGGAAGGCTCTGAGATGAACCGCCAAGTCCGCTCCGTCCACACGGCTGTATTCAACCGTCCAACAAGACCGCCACTCTAACGAGCTTTTGTCCCTGTGTTCTGGTGACAGCTTTGTGTGTTCTGCTGACAGATTTTCCCTGGTCAGTCGTGAGGGAGGTGGTGTGACTCACAGTATTGAGACTTTAAGGAGGAAGTAAGTGAATAAAAGGACCACATTTCAAGATGAAAGACCGTGTTGGCTTGTTTACCATGCTGGAGTGGACCGTGGCCTGCTCGATGTATCTGGCGATCCCGGTGACGAAGGCGTTGCGGTCCTCGAAGTTGGTGTTGAAGTTGGGCTGTGGGAGATGGGAGAGAGATGGGATGTTACTAGTCGTTAGGGATTAAAAGTTATAGCTGCAAGCACGTTAGAGTAGAAGAGGAGTGTAGAAAGAGTGTAGATTACAAAGTGCACATTATAGACAACATAGGTCACTGTAGACCGGATAGGATCATTCAGGAGGCTGAGGGCAGGTCTAAGGAAAGGTCGAAGGTCAGGTCTTACCAGTGGTGTAGTCTAGTGTTTTCTAGTGGGTATACTGTGATTTTCCCCTCCCAGCCTCATATCGTTCATTTCGGAACGGCATAAAAATAAATATGCGCTCCCTGTCTAACGTTATATATATATATATATATATAAATTACATGTTATGAGGCTGATCTGTGCATGATAGTGCTGCATTTTGACATATTTCATGTCGCATCTCCCCCCGTTGATGGTATATGACGCTATAGTCAGTCCCAATGGTCCAAAAGTCAAGTGCTTCGTAACACAGACGGGGTAAATTTTATGAATGAAAAGTGTGAAAGTTCTGTCACGAAACTCTGTTACGTATCCTCACACATTTTTAAGTCGGTATACGGAAATCCTTGGCCTTTCCTAGTGGGTATACGGTGTAGTCCTGCTTATCACGTAGACTACACCACTGGGTCTTACCTGGTACATGAGCGAGGAGGGCAGGTCTAAGGGCAGGTCTAAGGGCAGGTCTAAGGGCAGGTCTGAGGTCAGGTCTGAGGTCAGGTCTGAGGTCAGGTCTAAGGTCAGGTCTAAGGTCAGGTCTAAGGTCAGGTCTAAGGTCAGGTCTAAGGTCAGGTCTAAGGGCAGGTCTAAGGGCAGGTCTGAGGTCAGGTCTGAGGTCAGGTCTGAGGTCAGGTCTAAGGTCAGGTCTAAGGTCAGGTCTAAGGTCAGGTCTAAGGTCAGGTCTAAGGGCAGGTCTGAGGTCAGGTCTAAGGTCAGGTCTAAGGTCAGGTCTTACCTGGTACATGAGCGAGGAGGGCAGCGGCTCGATGCAGGGCTGCTGGTCCGGGAGGGGAAGCTCCTCCAGGAGGTCCACGTTGGAGAGGGCATCCTCCAGGGTCACTGTGGACGCCATGGAAACACAACAGAGAGTAAAATGGTAAATGGACTGCACTTATATAGCGCCTTTTTTGCTGCTCTAAAGCGCTTTACAACGGCCTCTCATTCACCCATTCACACACACATTCACACACCAATGGCGGCAAGCTGCCATGTAAGGCGCCGGCCCGCTCACTGGGAGCAATTTTGGGGTTCAGTGTCTTGCCCAAGGACACTTCGACATGTGGCCAGACGGGGCTCGAACCGCCGACCTGCCAACCTTGTGATCAATAGACGGCGGCTCTACCTCCTGAGACACAGCCGCCCCGAAAAACAACAGAGAGTTGTTTCTCACGGTTGATCTGACCACGTCCTGTTTCATACAACGCATAGTGGTTTTGAACACCAAACCCACCATACTTTCACTTTCATTATTCGTGGTAAATGGTAAATGGACTGCACTTATATAGCACCTTTTTTGCTGCTCCAAAAAAGCGCTTTACAACGGCCTCTCATTCACACATTCACACACACATTCACACACCAATTCATTACTGTATTTGTCTGTATTCTGTACACTGATAAGACGCCTAAAATAAAACTTCACCTAAAATAATTTCACATGCGATTAGAGATCACCAATATACCAGATACCAATATATACTTTACACATCTAGCAATACAGACCCTGACCCTCCAAACATCCATCCAGAAACCGAATAAAGACCTGTTTCAAACGGAGTAATTTACTGTAAATCGATTCTCATGTACTTTATTGTGGTCGCGTCCTATAATGAAGTCATGTGCTTAGCTCCTCTTTCTTTCACAACTGCTGATGGGGAGCTTCATTGACATTGAACAATCAAAAACCCACGCTCCAATCAAAATACAGGCTGTGACTCAAACAAACCCTAGTCTCAGACCCTAGTGACACAAAAAGCTGCGGGTGTGTGCACGCTGCAACACGCCCAGGGGTTAGGAGGGGACAATAATGAATGAGCCTCTGCCCAGCGCAGTGAGTCACAGCAGGCCGGCCAGGCACAGCCTGAGTCAGACTCTGTGTGGAGGAGAGGAGAGGAGATGCTCCACACACATCCAGTGGTGTAGTCTAGTTGTTTCTAGTGGGTATACTGTGATTTTTCCCTCCCAGCCTCATATTGTTCATTTTGGAACCCCATAAAAATAAATCTGTGCTCCCTGTCTAACGTTATGAATGAATGAATGAATGAATGAATTATGAATATGAATTATATATCTAACATTACATGTTATAAGGCTGATCTGTGCATGATAGTGCTGCATTTTGACATATTTCATGTCGCATCTCCCCCCGTTGATGGTATATGACGCTATAGTCAGTCCCAATGGTCCAACATTCAAGTGCTTCGTAACACAGACGGGGTGAATTTTATGAATGAAAGTGTGAAAGTTCTGTCACAAAACGCTGTTACGTATCCTCACACATTTTTAAGTGGGTTATATGGAAATCCTTGGCCTTTCCTAGTGGGTATACTCTGCCCAGGCAGTGACTCACAGCAGGTCAGCCAGGCACAGCCTGAGTCAGGCTCAGTGTGGAGGAGAGGAGATGCTCCACACACACAGTCACACATCTCTCAGGTCTTCTGCTAGCATATCAGCCCAATAGAGCTCTCAGGTCTTCTGCTAGCATATCAGGCCAATAGAGCTCTCAGGTCTTCTGCTAGCATATCAGCCCAATAGAGCTCTCAGGTCTTCTGCTAGCATATCAGCCCAATAGAGCTCTCAGGTCTTCTGCTAGCATATCAGGCCAATAGAGCTCTCAGGTCTTCTGACGCTGGTTTTCTCTGTGTACCACATGTACAAAAGAAGACATTTGGTGAGGTTGCATTCTCATTTTATGCACCCAGATTGTGGAACGCACTGCCAGGGATGCAACCTCAGCACATATGTTCAAGTCAAGACTAAACACCTATCTTTTTAATATTGCCTTTAAATGACTAAATAATTAAATTAAGATTATAAAAACCCATCCTTAATATTGCATTTAAATTACAAAATAATTACATTAAGATTATATAATGATTAAAGCACTTTGAGCTGCAACGTTTGCAGGAAAAGCGCTATAGAAATAAAGTTAATATTATTATTATTATATAATATAGTCAGGAGAGACCCTGTGGACAAGGAAAAGCAGGAACACACGGATGCTCCAGTCACGGTGTTGCTTTACGTGAGAGACAGGCATGGTCGCTGCCCTGCCCATCACACACAGCTGCAGCAGGGCAGAGGTACAACACTCCACAGACTCACAGAGTCAAGCCCCACATAGCAGCTGCATGTCCATACTATAATAATTAGACTCTCTGATGCAATTTGGTAATTATGAGAACCTCCTTGTGGAGTAGAAGGGCAAAGGGGGGGATGTTGTTTTCAGTCTGACGCTACGGAGCGACTTCATCAGTGGCTGGCAGAGTTGTGAAACATTTGAGAGACCAGACAGACAGAGCTATGTAAAGCATTCTTATTATTCCTGTACCAACACGTACACTGTCACAGTAATGTAGCCTATGTAGGCTACTGACCATCAATGAATTGCCTCTGGTGCGAAAGAACAAGAAAGTAGTAACATATGAGAGGAAAGAGAGGGCCGCTGTCTGTCACGTCTCTCCAGCAAAGTAGCTCTTTAGTGGCTGAGGGGGTTAGGCCTACTCCTTTGAACAGAAACACGATCAGCTTTCTGGACTAGGCTATGTCTATCTGGAGGATATAGGCTAGTAATTAGGCCAACCTTTAATCATAAGCTGACGTCTATATCTAACTTACGTAAATAGATTACTTTCAGTATAAAGAGGAACCATCGTTGACTTTTGCTTCTCTCAGGTCAATGTGGTTCCTCTTTAAGATTGCCAAAGATTGTCTCTGTCATCTGAGGGAAAGAAACAGACAAACAACAGAGACACAGACTGTGACAGAGAAGGGAACGTCAACTTAAAAGTGAACACTGAAGTAGACTGAAGTGCCATGGACTACATGCTGGATAAGTCTATTTCCTAATGCATTACAGTAAGCTATGTTCCCCCTAAAGTAGGCTAAACTATAAGGAGTTTAAAATGGCCTCTGGCCACATATAGGTGGAGGGTAATACCAAAACCGAGGCAATAAAAGAGAGAAAATAAGAGGTATTCTCTATCTAGCATGTCTCATATGTCCCTAGACATTGAAATTCCACCGTAGCACGTTGGCTAACTAGCTAATGGGAGTGGCCCAGTGCAGATGGTAGCTATGCATTCTGGAAATACTGAGTAGTACTGTCTGCTACTGGTACAGGAACTGGGTAATGTTGCCGTTTCCCTCCACGAGACGGAGAAAGGAGGATGTCACATGACACATTTCAGTCTGGACTCATGTTCTCATGTTCTCATGTTCGTTCCCCCCTTTAGGAAAAGGGAAGCGTGTAGCTGTGACATTCACATGCTGTCACTGTTGACATTCTGTTCTTTCCTGACTGGTGGATGACAGATAAGGTTTGACTGTGAGACTCCAAGCAGTCCAGCTCTGTTCAAAAATACACTCAAACACTACACTCCCATTCCCACAGACTCCTAGTGAAGGCTTAAACACTGATACATTACAGCTTGGCTGATGTAATTTTAATTAATACTTTTGCCATTTAGCAGACGCTTTTAATCCAAGCGACTTACAATTACGAATTACAGGGACAGGGACATTCCCCCTGGAGTAACTGAGGGCTAAGTGCCTTACTAGTAGTGGTGTGGTTTTCAGGCGGGATTTGAACTCACAACCTTCCGATCACAAGTCCAACTCACTATCCACTACTAGACCACCACTACCCCTGTTTGCTCTTAACTCATCAACTTCAACTTGAGTAGTGAAGGAGGAGGCATTGCCTTACTTGTGTAGAAAACAGAGAAATGCCAGCTGTATCAACCTCGATGCAGAGAACAAGAACCGGAGAAT
This sequence comes from Nansenia antarctica, assembly GCF_963989245.1. Taxonomy (NCBI): domain Eukaryota; kingdom Metazoa; phylum Chordata; class Actinopteri; order Argentiniformes; family Microstomatidae; genus Nansenia; species Nansenia antarctica. Next base: position 24,143,778 of record NC_137678.1, read on the forward strand.
ATTTTGAGGTGTGAAATCTGAGGTCTGAGGTGTCATTCCATGCAATCTTGAGAGCTGGCATAAACATCACTGGTTTGCAAGAACAGCTGAAAGGTATTAGATTAGATTAGATTCACAACTTCATTGTTGTTGTAGAGTACCAGAGTACCAGACAACGAAATGCAGTTTAGCATCGAACCAGAAGTGCAAATAATAGTGATATAAGAACATGATATAAAAACATGACAATGATAGTACAGTATGGCTTGTAGGGTAGTTTCAAGGTATATACAGTCATGTATGAGCTATGTACAGTTAAGGTATGTGATGTACAGATGTATAAAAGAGGCTATATCAAAGAGACAATCTCTGTGCCAATCTCTATGCCACCATCTCTGAACAGAAAATCTAGCCGGTTCAACACCTCCAATTGAATGTTGCAGCAGAAATCAAGTTGACAGTGAAACGCAGGGCTTGGAAACATGCAGAAAGGTGTGAAATCACGAGCCGGTAAACAACTTTAATCTGCTTGAATGGTGTGTATCCACTCCCCCGCCCCTCCAACCCTCCAACCCAGCCCTGTGATATCAGAGCTCAGCTGCCTGCCTGCCAGCCACCCTCCCCCATGCTGCAGATCTCACTTCTCCTAAAACCTCAGCAGAGAACCTTTGTTGACCACAAGGGAGACATGAGAGTACAGACACACACAGACACAGACACAGACACAGACACAGACACAGACACACACAGACACAGACACAGACACAGACACACACACACACACACACACACACACACACACACACACACACTCACACACACACACACACACACACACAGACACACACATATATATATATATATATATATAGACGACACGCACACACACACGCACACACACACATAGACCACACGCACATGCACACACACACACACACACACACACACACACACAGACACAGACACAGACACAGACACACACACACACACACAGACACACACACACACACACACAGACACAGACACACAGACACACACACACACACACACAGACACAGACACAGACACACACACACACACACACACACACACACACACACACACAGACACACACACACACACAGACACACACATTACATTTACATTTTTGGCATTTAGCAGACGCCTTATTCCAAAGCGACTTACAATCAATACATTTGAATACTAAGCATGTGAATCAGCAGTCCACCATTCGTTGCATGAAGAGTACTCTAGCTCGGGCCCGGGGCCACTGATAGAAGGAAAAACCTTCTCCCTATTATCGCCTTCTACTAAAACGTTTTTTTTATATTACTGGAGAAACTGAGAAACAGTACAAGGGGGGGCAATAGAAGTTCTTAGGGACACAGTAGAGGGGAAAGCGGGTGTCTGACACACACAGACACACACACAGACACACACACAGTAGGTAGTTAGTTGGGCCTCTCTGGAACAACTTCAAGACCTGGTTGGTGACGTCATCAATCGATCAATGAAGGAATGGATCATCCAGCATTGTGGATGGTGTGGGGTGTGTGTGTGTGTGTGTGTGTGTGTGTGGGGGGGGGGGGGGCACTGGTTCTAATGATGGCTACAGACAATCAAAATGCCTTTACTCACAAGCTACAACACGGGGATATGAATAATGATAACCAATGATAGAAAGTAACAGGGCCAAAACTATATTATTTTTGGTCTGAACATTCAACGCAGAACAATGCAGCGACTGCAGTTTCACAAGTATAGATATTATAGTATAGTAGCCTAGAAGCTACTGAAGAAATATCCACGTTGACATCTGTTCTGGTCCTAAACTCAGGGTTTTACTGCGGTGAATCATTTCCACCACTCGAACTTATTTGGTCAGTTCACTTCTTTGACTTTGTGTCCAACCCAGGTTGCAGACCTGGTCAACCTTATCTTGCAGTTTTGGCTTTAGAAAGTTTGGGGCATGTCAGATAATCTGACTCAGATTCCTTTACACTGAGTCAAGCCTGGTGGTGTGTTTGGTTCATTTGCCAAATGAAACATGCCTATGTTTATTTTTTTTACTAATCTTACTATCCTTGTATCTATTTTCAGTTTGTTTTGGTCTTGTGTGTTTGTATGTGCTATCCTGCCTTTCTGCCCGATGGATATGATTTTGTTTGTGGTTTCTTTTCTCTTATTGACGTGCAGTAAGTGTCCCTTGATGTTTATTTGAAACATAGATATTTATTGACGTGGAGAGGAACTCTGTACAAGCCTTCTGGGCTTCGTTCCCTCCTTGCACAATCTCTTGTGTGCTAATTGCTAAACTAAACTAAACTAAACTAAACCAAATCAGAGATCCAGATTATAGCTTCCCCTGTCCTGTCCTGGGGCCTGCGGGTTACCAGTCCTAACACTAACAGAGACTACAGACATTTTCTTTTGAGGTTTTCTCTTTTTCAATCACTGTTACACATAAAGGCGCAACTACTTTTGTTATGGTCCGAATTCGACCAGAACCAAATACAGGTCTTTGGTGAAAAGCATTAAGCTTCAATCAATGCAGAGACCCAGGGGAACACACAGGGGAACACCCAGACAGAGGAACATCACACGGAGTTTTACCAGCTGAGGTTTGAAGCGAACTAACTTCTACTCACCCGGGCTTCTTTTCCTGGGAATATTCTCCTCTTTATCTCTTTACAAACTCATTATACGAATTATAGTCGAACTCCAGATTGCCCCCCCCGAAAGGCACCGATAGTAAAAAGTGGTTTGTGAGGGGTTATATTCCAGTTTTTCGGTGGTCCAGCGGGTCTTCCCTGGGCGGTGGTATCTGGGGCGAGCAGGCGGGTGGTTACAGGGAGTTCCTGTCCCACTGAACCAGGGAACTTCAACAGGAAACTCCTCAACTGCGGTGCAATGTTCACCCGCTAGGGGGCGGTGGAGACACGTTCATTATGGAGGAATAATAATAATAATGATAATGATATGATAATAATAATAATAATGATAATAATAATAATGATAATAATAATAATAATAATGATGATGATAATAATAATAATAATAATAATAATAGTAAGTAGTCATTTAAAGGCAATATTATATTAAAAAGATGGGTTTTTAGTCTTGACTTGAACATAATGTGCTGAGGTTGCATCCCTAATGTAAACTGGCAGTGCATTCCACAATCTGGGTGCATAACATGAGAATGCAGCCTCACCAAATCTCTTCTTTTGTACATGTGGTACACAGAGAAAACCAGCGTCAGAAGACCTGAGAGCTCTATTGGGCTGATATGCTAGCAGAAGGTCTTTCAGATATTCTGGTGCTATGCCAGTGTAGCCTACTGTATCAATGACTAAAGCTTTACAGAGAAATCTCAATTTGGAGTGTAATAATATCTCAAATTATAACCCTGATAGCATGCATGCTGTGTTCACATCATGTCATTCAATGTCTGCTTAGTGTTGCAGAAGTGATGGAACTGTTATTTCCAATTAATTGAATAGCATCACCACAGAGCTGTCTGTCACACAACAAAGTATGAAATCAATCAATGTATCAGGTAAACAACAGGCTGACAGCGTTATGCAGTGTTTATTGTGCGTCAAGTCTATACATGGGGGATCACAACCAGCTTTGATACAAATCAACAATATGTACAAACAGTCTAAAACATGAAACATAGGATACATCCCATTTAAATGGTAAATGGACTGCACTTATATAGCGCCTTTTTTGCTGCTCCAAAGCGCTTTACAACAGCCTCTCATTCACCCATTCACACACACATTCACACACCAATGGCGGCAAGCTGCCATGCAAGGCGCCGGCCCGCTCACTGGGAGCAATTTGGGGGTTCAGTGTCTTGCCCAAGGACACTTCGACATGTGGCCAGCCAGGGCTCGAACCGCCGATCTGCCAACCTTCCGATCATTAGACGGCGGCTCTACCTCCTGCGCCACAGCCGCCCCAATGTCAGAGTTATCTTTTTTACAATTGCAATAAAAAAACAACAACAGTGATTGTCAGTCTGTCGCTTTGATCTTCATCAGTGTACAACAGCGGCCATCACGAAACCAAGAGATGAGACAGTTAGAGGTGAATGTTGAGAGGTCGCCAGGGTGGAGCAGAGGCGGGTGGGTGGTCTTCTCTGTTCAGCACTGCTCAAAGCCCGCCATCAGAGACAGGGCCAGGGACTCCACTGTGACAGACAGAAAGAAAAAAACGTAAACGCACACATCAGAAAATCACATCCTATGTTCGCCATCAAGAGGCCCATGACTTCAGAAACAGATGGGCTCAAGGGTTCAAGGGTGCTTTATTTGTCACATGCACAGAAATACAAAGTAGAACATGCAGTGAAATGAAATGGGACTAGACACTCAACACTGTACACTGTGCCAGAGAAGAAAAAGACAATAGTAACAATAAAAGACACAGGACATAAGGGACATAAAGTGCTGAACATAAAGTTCTGTGCAAGTAGCAACAGTATCCTGCACTAAATAAAAAGACTCATTTTAAAAAGGCAGTAGCCTAGCACAGTACAAGGGAACCAATTAAAAACCAGGTAATAAATAGGTGTGGTTTAAGAGATAAATAAATAGGTGTGCTTTAAGAGATAAATAAATAGGTGTGCTTTAATAAATAAATAAATAGGTGTGCCGCGGTCCTTCTACCTCTAATGTCTTTCGTTTAGCATGCGGACGGCTGTTTCAGTATGTCTTTTATTCAACTGCGGTTCCTTCCGCTCACGCCCACATACAACAACCGGGTCGTACATGTAACATTATCAGGTCACCCCTAGGTGTCCCTGTAACACAGGCTACTAACATATGCCTATATGTAACATCTCCTTTCCTTTAGCTGTTTGCAAATTACATGCTTGCATCTCCGTCTGCAATTCCATTGACAATAACAATCCCAAACAACAACAATAGCATTACAACATTGCATTATTTCCCTTTTTTTTTTTTTTTCAAAGTCATAAGTCCAGTCGTTGTGGCGGCCGTGACAGGCGACCACTCCGTGAGTAGACACCCTGGCCTGCCGTGGCAGGATCCCCCGGCGTCGCCGGTGCCCTTGGTGTACGAGGATGTACCTCGCCGCCTGTCTCCCCCCGACTTGAGACAATCCGTGTCTCGGCTGAGGCAGTCTCCCCAGCGACCTGGGTCTGGTCAGGACTGCTCCGCTCAGGCCGTAGAATGTCTGTCTGTTGCGCTTGAGCTGAGCGCTCTGCAACACGCAGATCCACTCGGTTGCGTCTGTACAGTGTGCCGTCCACATCCACCACGAACGAGCGGGGAGCGACTCTCTGGAGGCACTGGCCTCGTCGCCACCGCCCTGTGCGATCACCTGGCAGAGGCCTCATCCTAATATGATCTCCAACATCCAGCTCTGGAAGGTCTCTGGCAGACGTGTCATAGAATGACTTGGCGACCCGCCGTTTCCACCGCAGCTTCTCTGCCACTCCGTCCACCACACGTGGTAGAAGCAGGCTGTCCGCGACGGGCAGTGAAGTTTTGAGCCTGCGTGCCATTAAGCGCTGGGCCGGGCTGCTGTCCAACCCCTCTGTGGGTGTGTTGCGCCAGTGAAGGATGGCCATCCACGCATCCGTGCCATCCAATTTCGCCCGCTTGCAGAGTGACTTGACAATCTTAACGGCCGACTCAGCCTTGCCGTTGGATCGAGGATGTCGGGGTGAGGATGTGACATGGGCAAACCCCCAGCTCGCTGCAAACTTCCTGAACCGTTCGCATGCAAACTGTGGGCCGTTGTCCGAGACCACCCTCTCTGGCTGCCCATAACGTGCAAACTGAGCTTTGCAGCGCGTGATGAGCGTGTCAGCAGACAGATCTGGCAGCTGGTCGATTTCCCAGAAATCCGAATACTGGTCCACAATGATGAGAAAGTCCTTGCCCGCATATGAGTAGACGTCCATACTCACTGCCTGCCACGGGCGCACCGGTATGTCATGCGACATCATCGGTTCCTTCTGCTGGACCCGTGCGTACTCATTGCATGCGGAGCAGTTCGCCACAAAGTCCTTTATCTCCGCTCTCATGTTCGGCCAGAAAAGCGTATCCCTGGCCCGTCTGTAACACGCCTCCCCACCAATGTGGCTAGCGTGTATGCGTTTGAGCAGCTCAGATCTCATGGCTTTTGGTATGACGACGCACTGTCCCCTGTACAACGCTCCGTCTTGAACATTCAGCTCGTCTCTGAAGGGCCAGTATTCCCGCACTGCCAGCGGAGTGTCCTCTTTAAAGTCTGGCCAGCCACTGAGGATCACAGATGCCAGCTCCTGAAGCACATCATCCGTCTCTGTGTGCTGCACAATCTGGTGGAATCTGAAAGCCGTAACGTCCAGGTGCTGCGCCTGGTCCAGCTGTGAATACCCGGCCTGGGTGCTGTTCACGGCGCACACAGCATGCTGCACGTACGGGGTGTCAGACCCACGGCACGGGGGCGTGGCCCTGCTCAGAGTGTCGCTGACATACATCTCGGGGCCCGGCTTGTACACAACATCCAGATTGTAGCTTTGCAGCTGCAGCAACATGCCTTGTAGACGTTTCGGTGCGCTCAGGAGGGGCTTCTTGAATATTGTGATAAGCGGCTTGTGGTCTGTTTCTGCAGTGATAGCCTCCCTGCCATACAGGTACTGGTGGAATCTCTGGCAGGCAAAGACTATGCTCAAACACTCCTTCTCAATCTGAGCATAGTTTTGCTCTGTCGGCGTTAGTGCCCTCGATGCAAAAGCCACCGGCTGTCCCCCTTGTAACAAACAGCCCCCCAGCCCGGTCATGCTGGCGTCGCTCTGGACCGTGACAGGCTTTGTGATATCATAGTACTTGAGGACGGGCGTGCAGGTGACCATACGCTTCACTCCGCGCACTGCATCTTCGTGTTTGGGCAACCAGTGCCACATGACGTCCTTATCCAAGAGCCTGCGGAGCGGCTCACAGACCTCCGAGAGCTTTGGCAGAAACTTTGCAAGGTACGTCACGAACCCAATAAAGCGCTGCACTGCTTTCACGTCGGTGGGTGTCGGCATTTCCAGCACGGCCCGTGTCTTCTCTGGGTCGATTTTCAGTCCCTCCGAGGACAGAATGTGGCCGTGGAAGTGTACGGCTTTGAGTTTGAACTGTAGCTTGCGTTCACTCAGCCTGAGTCCCACTGCTCTGCATCGTTCCATGAGAGCACTCAAGTTTCTGTCATGGTCCAGTTCGGCCTCGGCATCCGTATCGCCACACCCGACCACCAGGATGTCATCCGCGATCGGTTCGATGCCGGCCAGGCCCGATAGCAGCTCGTGTTGCTTGCGCTGGTAGATCTCAGGCGCTACTGAGACTCCGAAAGGGAGCTTGAGCCATCTCATCCGACCCCACGGTGTCCAGAAGGTCGTCAGACGGCTGCTCGCGTCGTCAAGCTTGCACTGTAAAAAGGCATCACGAGCGTCTGCCAACGTGAAGAGGCGAGCCTTGGGCAACTTGTACAACACATCTTCCAGCGTAGGCATATGGTAGTGAGACCTCAGCAGCGCTCGGTTGAGAGGCTTTGGATCGATACAGATTCTTATTTTCTCTGGCTTTGCGACAGTCACCATGTTACTTATCCATGCTGTCGGCTCAGTCACCGGCTCAATGTTGCCGACCTTGACATGTCTGTCCAGTTCCTCCTTGACTCTCGCCTTCAGAGCCACTGGAACATTCCTCGGCGCGCACTGCACCGGCGTCACATCAGGATCCAGCTCGAAGTGTATCTCGCCCGGGACTGACTCGATTGGGTCATTGAAGACGTCATGATAGTCTCTCAGCAGCTGATCTTTGGTGAGGGGCACAGATTGGCTTGCATCAACTGTGTGGAGTTCATCTGGAACGGTGAAGGATACGAGGCCCAGACGTTCGCATGTGCCCCCCCCGACTATTTCAAATGTGAGGTTGTGCTTTTCTCCCCGGATGACACATTCAGTGTGGAATTTCCCCAGTGATGGCATGATTTCCCCAGAGTATAACTTTAACTTGGCTGCGCTCGCTCGGGCCTAGCGCCGCTCTGGGTGACAGCTTCTCTTTAATCTTGCGGCCCATGACATTGCAGGTGGAGCCTGTATCCAGCTGACACTGTTGCCTTTTCTCATTCAGGCATAGATTCACAAACCACTTGCGCCCCTGCTGGGCCTTTGCAGTATTGACACATTCAGTTACTAGAAACAGTCTATCATCAGTATCTGAGTCATCTTCTCTTTGCTCATCATTTTCAAGCACATTCACTTTGTTTATTTTGTCAGCCTTGCTGCCAGCCTGGCATACCTTGGCAAAGTGATTTGCTATGCCACATATCCGGCATGTCTTACCGTAGGCTGGGCACTGCTCCCTGCCCCGTTTGTGGCTGCCTCCACAGTATTTGCAGCTCCACTGTGGCTCTCTCTCCGCTGGCGCTGTTTTCCTTTGATGTGCGCGCCTCTCACTCTGCCTGTCCGCGGCATTCACATTGTCCGTCTGTGCTAGCGGGGCCATCACTCTCATGTGTCTCTCGGTTAGCTCAGCGAGCCGGCAGATTTCAGTCGCTGTGTGTAACGTCAACTCACGTTCGCGTAGCAGACGCCTCCTGGTGCCCTCACTCGCAACACCCAGCACGAGCCTGTCACGAACCAGCTCGTCCTTCAGCGCACGGTATTCGCATGACGATGCTCTCTCCTTAAGCCTTGTCAGGAAACTGTCTATTGGCTCATCAGCCTCTTGTTTGCAGCTTCCAAACATGTACCTCTCGTAAATGACGTTTCTCGCCGGTTTGAAGTAAACCCCCAAAGCGTCCATAATCGCTTTTGGGTCCTTCTGTTCATACTCCGTCAACGTGAGGCTATGTGTGTACACATGACGGCACTCACTTCCCATCAGCCGTCTCAGCGTGGCTGCCTTGATCAGCTTCGACTTCTCGCTCAGTCCGGTAGCGAGCAAAAAGTCCTCAAACTCCGCACGGAAGACTTCCCAGTTTTTCGCCAGATCACCAGCCATGCGCATACCATCGGGCGCGGGGATGCTGTTGCTTGCCATGGCGTTTTATTCCTTTAAGCGTCTTTATTTTATTTTTATTTTTACTTAGATCCCGCTTCTGACTCCATGTTTCAGTATGTCTTTTATTCAACTGCGGTTCCTTCCGCTCACGCCCACATACAACAACCGGGTCGTACATGTAACATTATCAGGTCACCCCTAGGTGTCCCTGTAACACAGGCTACTAACATATGCCTATATGTAACAACGGCCTGGGGGAAGAAACTATTTTTGAGCCTCTCTGTTCTTGCTCGCGATCAAAAGAGGCCCATGACTTCAGAAACAGATCAGCGTTATACTTACAATGGGGAAAGGAGCCACGACATACAGCCTTGTTCAGGATGGTCACCAGGAACATGTGGCAGTTCTTGAAATCGGATTCCATCTTATCAATGGATTCAATCCTGGAGTTGCAAAGGAAATTCCATAGTTAGTGCAAAAACATCCATATTAGATTAGATTAGATTCACTTTATTGTCATTACATGGTACAAGACAATGCAACAAAATGATTGTGTGTCTAACCAGAAGTGCAACAAATAGCAATTATATTGCAGACCTGCCAACCTGTACGCTCAGCTACAACAGCCTCGTGATTGGAAGACCCACCTTGAGGTCTTTACTGGCCCACCCTTCACAGGGACACGCAGAGGGTAGCGGTCAGAAACACGGAGCAGTTCATCATATTTGAGCCATCCGTAGAAGTCATCCACGACCACGACCTTCTGACCGACGTAGCCGTCCCACCATTCGCCTCTCGTCTTGTAGTAGACAGAACCGGCTCCCACAGCGGTGGCTAAGGCGGCTACGGCCCTGGACTTCCCACATCCGGGTGGGCCAGTAAAGACCTCAAGGTGGGTCTTCCAATCACGAGGCTGTTGTAGCTGAGCGTAGTCAACCCAGTTAGCCAATCCCTTGCCGTAGCGTACGAACACTCCAGGGCTAGGGTGACCAGGTCCCAACAACCCAAATGTGGGACAAGGAGTATGTTCGTGTGGGACAATGTGGGACACCCTCTCAACAGGCCCCGACCGAACTTTAGGTGCCCCTGGTACACCCAATGCTTTCAATTCTGCTGTACGTTTTGCAGATGATGAAAAGTGACTGAATGTTTTGTTCACTACAGACTCAATGTCAATGTTCAACCTGTCTCCAGCATGCTTTGCACTGTTGTGCACTATGTAGGCCATACAGTTAGCCTTTATGATGCAACTGTTGTCTGCTTTTAGCTTCTGGAAAACAGAATTGTTTTTCCCATAATTTACACTTGCATTGTCGGCAGTGTATGCTGAAATCATGTCAGATTGCAGGCCCTTTTCTTGTAGCTTGCTTGTAATCTGGCGGTGTATGGCAGCAGCTGACTCATCACTATCCTCATAGAAGTCAAGGATCTTACTTTTCAAACCCAACTCTGGGGTCCAATATCTCAGAGACAGTGGGAAGAGTTTTGTCGTGCCATGATTTGAAGCATCTGAAGCCACTGAAAAAAATGGTGTTGTCATTAATTCTGTCAAACAACTCTCCACAGAGGCAGGGGCAAGCACATCTGTTACTATGGACGCTGCTTTAGTACGACCACATGACATTTGGTGCTGCTTGTGACCTTCTACCGCTGCACAGTGGAGAGCATCCTCACCTACTGCATCTGCGTGTGGTTCTCCAGCTGCACAGCCGCAGAGAGGAATGCGCTACAGAGAGTCGTGAGATCGGCCCAGAAGATCACCGGCGCCCCCCTCCCCTCTCTGGAAGAGCTGTACAACACACGCTGCCTCAGGAAGGCCTCCAAAAGATCTCCAGAGACCCATCCCACCCTGGGAACAAACACTTTTGTTCGGCTGCCCTCAGGCAGGCGGTTCAGGACCATGTCCGCAAGGACAAACAGACTGAAGCTCAGCTTCTACCCTAGGGCCATTCAGGCCCTGAACACAGCAAAGACCTAGGTTCTAGGCCCTGGACAATCTAGACAATTTGATGGCAGCTACTAGATGGTAATCAAGTGCAATGCTGAAACACAACTGTGAACATTTCAAACCTGCAAACTGCGACACTTTAAATGAATGTGCAATAACACTATGTGCAATATGACAACCCTCGGGTACATAAGGTTCAGAGATAGGAAATGTTAGAATAGGTATAGCATAGCATAGAGTACAGCACAGTGTTTTATTTGTATAGTATAGTATAGTGGATAGTGTACATAGCCTTTATTTATGTAAACCAGCTCTTTTCCCTTGTTTTTAGTTTTTTTTCCTAGCACCAGGGGAGCCCCCCCTCCCAAATTTCGTTGTTTGGTACCTGTACTATATTAATGACAATAAAGACCATTCATTCATTCATTCATTCATTTTCTTTGCTATCTCAGAGTCTGGAAAAATGGTCGGAGCTAGCTTGTTAACACAGTCAATTGACCGGTATGATTGGGAGTGTTGCACTGTATGGTAAACATTAAATGTTTACAAATGTTGTTATTTCTGCTGCTGTTACCTTATCAGAGTGGCCATCATTTTCGGTTTGAGTAGGAATGTCTCCATAGAGTTGGATGTCTCTTTTTGAGCGACACGTTTCTTGTGAGAATCGCATTCTCGGTGTCTTTTGATGTCGTATTCACCGCCATGTGAAATTGAAATAGAACTCTTGCAAAGATTGCAAAAAACTCTCTGAGAGTCGCCCTGCACTGGCTTCACCCACGTATAAGTGTTTTCCCAGTCTTTGTTGTAGACTGTGCATCTTCTTTTCTTGCTGACTGTGGTTTGAGTTTCCTCCATTTTCTATAACCTGCTGCATTTGACTCGCGTTCGTTGTTGTTGTTGTTGTTGTTGTTGTTGTTTGGGGGGGGGGGGACTTAAGGCCGGTTTAGGCTTCTGCGTAAAGTCGACGCCGTAGGCTACGCGTAAGCTTACGTAGTCCCGCGTGGACGTGCGTAGCCTGGACGTGCTCCTCTCAAAAAATCTATCCACGCGTCAGAGCGCACGTTAACCGTAAGCTCTGTGATTGGTCCGCTTGGTAGCACATGATTCAGACAAGATTCCGACTCTCTCGTCGCCCAAAATGCGGAAGTCATGACAGAAATGTCATTCACCTTTTCTGTAATTACTTATTAATAAAGATTTGAAAAATTATGATAACCATCGTATTATCTTAGTTTAATGTCATTTCAATGCATCATAGAACTTTTATTTACAACAACATAACAACAAAAAGATCGCTATTATGCCGCTTAGAGCTTTGAGCTCCGTTGAGTTCCTAACCGGAAGAGGCACAGCACAGGGGCTGAAAACACACTGCCACCTAGCGATGTGACGGTGTAATTGCAGCGCGGCCTACGCAGAAGTGTAAATTGCGAGACCTACGTAAGACTTTACGTAAGCTACGCACGTAAATTCGACGCAGAAGCCTAAACCGGCCTTTACTCTCATTGGTTAACCTCCACTTGACCCCAGCACCTGACGTGTGCTACAGTTTGATTGACAGCAAACACAGCCCCGTGATGATAGCCTTCCCTGCTTTCTCCACAGCCATTGGATAAATCCGAAATATTATTATTTTTTTTTGCCAATAATAATTAAATATGCGGGACATCGTCCCAATTTGCGGGACGCACTAAAAGTCGTGAAAATGCTGTGCAGTCCCGCACAAAGCGGGACATCTGGTCACCCTGATGGGCACTGTCGTGTTTCGTAATGTAAACGCGTGAGACAACTGTTAACTATATATCACGTACTTTATTTACCATCCAGTTCCACCATTCATTCCACTCTGCCCGCTTTCCCACTGCGCATGCTCTCCCCTGTATCCCCAACTCATTCCCATTGGTCTACAGCATAAGCGTCACACCATATATTAACATAACACCACATCTCCCCTTTCTAGAGACAAAGGGTAGACTGCCTTTGCCTCGTCAGACCTTAGAGGATTATTCTGCCTCTTTTGTTGTAAAGGTCTGTCCCTGTGTAAATCCTGAACATACGTTACTATAGCGGTTTGATCCATAAATCTCCAAACTAACAGGGCTACTAAAAGTGCTCAAACTAGACCCCATCCAACGTAACATGGAATAACTTTTCCTTAAATACAACAGTAACATTACCCATATACTCCTTTTTTTTTTTTTTTTTTTTTTAGGGTAAACACTTATACAAACACTTGTCCACATTTCTCAGTTACATGTCAAACCTCCTAGGTTTAACCACTGCTCTCCCCCCCCTTGTTCTGAGCGTGGGAGTCTCTGCAGGTGGGGCCTGTGTTCCGACTGCAGGTGACATGGGAGCCTGCCCAGGGGTCGGGTCTGGGGCCGGCTCCGGGGCTTGTTGCTGCGGCGGGGAGCCCCTGTCTTGTGTAGGTGTGTGTAGGGGTATCAGATGCTGTCGGTTGCGTCTCACCACCCCCTGGGGCAGGCCCACCAGGTAGGACCTCGGAGTAGAGTGGTTTCGGAGCACAGTTCCCGACGTCTTAGCATCCGTGACCCATACCTGCTCTCCCGAAGACAGGTCACAGAGGGGTCTTGCACGGTGTCGCCGGTTGTAGTTTACCGCATCCGACCTCCCTTTCACCTCCTCTTTCTGCGCGAACGCGTCGCTGTCCGGCAGTGTAGGGACCAGTCGAGAGGGCAGCACTGGCACCGTGGTGCGCAGACGTCGGCCCATGAGGAGCTGGGCCGGGCTGTACCCACTCTGAAGGGGTGTGGCTCGGTAGGCGAGTAGAGCCAGGTAGGGGTCGCTCGCTTTTTTCAGGAGGTTTTTCATAGTCTGGACTGCCCTTTCTGCTTCACCATTACTCTGTGGAAACCTTGGGCTGCTGGTGATGTGTCTGAACCCGTACGCAGCAGCAAAGGAGGTGAAGGCTTGACCAGAAAACTGAGGCCCATTATCTGACATCAGGACCTCCGGGATGCCATGGCGGGCAAACATGGACTTCAGATGTACAATAATGTCAGTGGACCTGGTGTGAGACAATTGGGCAATCTCAACATACCTGGAGAAGTAATCGACGACGAGTAGGTATGTGTCTTTTCCCAGGACGAACAGGTCGGCCCCCAACTTCTGCCATGGTCTTTCAGGGCACTCTGACGGCATGAGAGGTTCTCTGGGATTCTGTCGCTCCTGAATGCATGCCCTGCAATTGAGCACCATTTCATTTACCTGTTGGCTGAGTCCAGGCCACCACACAGACTGGCGGGCAGGCTCCTTGCACTTCACAACACCTTGGTGTCCTTCGTGTAGTCTGGCCAGCACGTCGTTCCTCATTACTGAAGGTATCACCAGTCGTGTGCCTTTCAGCAGTAGACCGTCTTCCACTGTGAGCGTAGCTTGCTCCCGCCAGTAGCTCTTCAGCACAGGTTCCTGGCTTGCGTGGTCAGGCCATCCCTCTGTGCACAGCATCATAACACGTGAGCAGACACTGTCAGCATTTAGCTCCTTCCTCAGGTTTTCCATATATGAGGCACCAACGGGTAGATTGTCCATTACACAGTCCACATATATATTGGTGCTCTCCATTAGCTCCTCTTCTGATGTAGACCTGGATCTTGTCACTGGGGAGCGCGACAGCGTGTCTGCTGTCCAGAGTGATTTTCCTGGCACGTGCACGATCGAATATGAGTAGCGCATCAACCGCATCCTGAAACGCTGGATTCTTGGCGGCAGAAGATCCAGGGCTTGGCCTCCCAGTAAGCTGAGAAGGGGTTTATGGTCGGTCTCCAGGCAGAAGTGTTTTCCTATGAGGAAATCCTGGAACCGTTCGCAGGCCCATGTGAGGCCCAGGGCCTCCTTCTCGATCTGTGCGTATCGTTGTTCTGTGGGAGTGAGGGACCGAGACGCGTAAGCCACAGGCTTCCATTCAACCCCCCACCTCTGGAGCAGAACACCTCCCAAGCCAAACGAGGATGCGTCGGCTGACACTTTGGTGTCTCTCTTTTGATCATAGACCGCCAGCACTGGAGGAGAGGACAGGGCTTCCTTCAGTGTTCTGAATGCTGTCACCTGGGCCACGTCCCAGGCCCAGCTGTTTCTTTTCGAGAGAAGGTCACGGAGCGGCTTGTCCTTTTCTGCTAACTGGGGAATGAATTTTCCCAGTTGATTGACCATTCCAAGAAAGCTTCGCAGCTCGCTGACGTTTGAGGGCTCCTTCATCTCCATGATGGCCTCCGTCTTCCTCGGATCTGGGCGGACCCCTGTAGCCGTGACGATCTGGCCCAGGAAGACCACCTCACTCTTTGAGAGTTCACATTTGTCCATATTCAGGGTGATGTGGGCCCTTTCCACCCTTTTCAGTACTGCGTGGAGTCGAGCATCGTGCTCTTCCTGATCCCGCCCCCACACCAGCAGGTCATCGATGTGGCATATCACACCTTCCAGCCCCTCGGTTACCTCCGCCATCATGCACTGAAAATGTTCAGGTGCTGAGGCAATTCCGAAAGGAAGGCGGTTGAAATGAAACCTTCCGAATGGGGTGATGAACGTAGTGTACTTGGCTGATTCTGCTGCAAGTGGAACCTGCCAAAACCCCATGTTTGCGTCCAGTTTACTGAAAACCTTTGCTCCGGCAAGCATCCCGAGGCTCTGCTCTATCGACGGCAGAATGTACTTCTCCCTGCATACAAACTCGTTCAAGCCGGTCAGATCCACACATAGACGCACTGATTTACCGTCCTTTTTGGGGACGACCACCATGGCGGCGCACCAGTCGGTTGGCTCTTCCACGCGGCTGATGACACCCAGGTTCTCCATGCGCTGGAGCTCATCTCTGACTTTCCCCATCATAGGCAGCGGAATCCTCCTGGGGGTTTTCAAGGAAAATGGCACAGCACCCGGTTTGAGTTTTATGGTGTATGCTTGTTGTACCTCACCCAGGCCACTGCACAGCTTGGGGTAGGTCGTCTTGAGGGTCTCCATGTCTACGCTGTTGACACGGAGGAGTAAGCCCAGGGCTACGATGGCTGGCCTCCCAAGCAAAGGCGTGCTCAGGTTATTCACCACATAGACCTTCTCCGTGGTCTGCTTGCCTCTTCTCCCCAGCTGCAGCTTGGTGAACCCTGCCACGTCCAGCGGCATTCGTCCTGGACCAAACAAAGGTTTCTCTGCTTTGTGGAGAATGGGTGGCTGTGTGTTAGCAAACATGTTAGCAAAAACAGCCTGTGACACAACAGTGACATCGGCTCCAGTATCGAGCTTGAAGGTGACCTGTTTTCCCATCACTTCTATTTCTACAATCCATGGATCAGCCTCTGACGTCACAGAACCAAGGAACCAGCCCTCCACCTCTTCTTCAATACCGTGCACAGCTTTACCTGCAAGGCACACACGCTTGTAGTGACCCATTTTTCCACAGGAGTGACACTTCACCTCGTTGGCAGGACACTCCAGCTTGGGGTGTGGCACGCCACCACATTTGTAGCACTGGGAGCTGCTCTGGCTGCTGTGTGCCTTTGCTCCAAAGCTCTTATACATGTTAGGTTTGGGCTTTTCCTTTGGCCTCCCTTTAAACACTCTGTCTACAGAGCTGACGTCCATCTGCACTGCACTACTGCTGCTGTCACTCCTCAGTGTGCTTTGCTGCTTTTTGATCTCCTCTGATTGTCTCGCCATGTTGATAGCTTTTTCTAAGTCCAAGTCTTTTTCCATTTGCATGCGTTCTGAGAGCCGCAAGTCTGCCAGCCCTACCACTAACCTATCCCTGATCAGTTCATCATGCAATTGTCCATAATTGCAGTGCTCTGCCAATGCATACAAGGCAGTGACAAATGCATCCACGGTCTCATTTGCTTCCTGTTTGCGCATGTTAAATCGCGCACGTTCGTACACAATGTTCTTTTTCACTACGAAGAAAGATTGAAAGCCATCCCTCACTTTACTGTACAGATGCAGGTCTCCCTCGCTGAGTTTCAAACCCCTCAAAACATCGTCGGCCTCATCTCCCATACAATAAATCAAAGTGTTCACCTGATTATCATCAGAGCTGGCGGCTAGATTGCTTGCCTGTCGGAACCTCTCAAATCTCCGTATCCACTTTGTCCACTCGAGCGGCTTAGAAAAATCAAAAGGCTCCGGCGGCTGAATGTTGAACGTCGCATTTGTAGTAGCCATTCTGCTAGCTTCCTCTTCCTCATGCAGCACGTTGTCGTTAGCCAGCTGCTCGTCTTCTTGTCCGCTAGCCAGCTCGCCGTCAGCATGTAACGTGGAATCGCTCATACAACCTGTCGATTAGGCACATCACTGGTGGATCTTCTCTGTACTGATTTAGTTCAACAGCACTTCTGACACCATGTCGTGTTTCGTAATGTAAACGCGTGAGACAACTGTTAACTATATATCACGTACTTTATTTACCATCCAGTTCCACCATTCATTCCACTCTGCCCGCTTTCCCACTGCGCATGCTCTCCCCTGTATCCCCAACTCATTCCCATTGGTCTACAGCATAAGCGTCACACCATATATTAACATAACACCACAGGCACGCGAGAGCAAAGGCCGCCAGGTTGCCTTGGTTACCCTTCAGGAACTTAATCGCATCTTCCAAATCGGTTCGCTTGACACGACGGTTCACCGATGGATAGGTAAATATCTCCGAGAATGTATCTATTATGTAAACTTATATGCTTATGTACACTATATGGCCTATTCACAGGGGGGAGTTAGCATGTAACTGTACTTTTCTAAACATATAAACGTGCACTAGTAACTTATATACAGTATATGAAAACCTAACACAAGAATGCCAACCAAAATGCCAACCAAATCACCTTACTCAGAATGTTATTTCGACTGTAACCTCTGGGCATTTGGTTTTACACAGAAGTATAGGACGGAGCAAAAAACTACAGGAACGTGGAGGGATGCCCCCAGTGTCTGAGGACGAGGAGGCTGTGACAGAGGGCGGGGAGGGGGGCTTGTTGTCTCGGGAAGACTGCCTCTGCTCAGTCTGCCTGGAGGTGTTCTTTGAGCCGGTGACACTGCCGTGCGACCACAGCTTCTGCAAGCCCTGCTTCCTGGAGACGATGGAAAAGGCCAACCTGTGCTGCCCGCTGTGTCGCAAGAGGGTGTCCACGTGGGCGAGGCATAACAGCAGGACGCTGGTCAACGACGCGCTGTGGCGGCGGGTGCAGGCGGCATTTCCTGTGCAGTGCCAGCGGAGGATCAGCCGTGAAGAGGATGAGGAGGAAAGCAGTGAGTGACTGCCAGTTTCATCCAACTCTTATGTTTTATTCCGTTTTGTTTTAGCCTTAGTGAATTGGACTGGAGTAATTGATCCGGCAGGTCTAGGGCCGGTTTGACAGACAAGGCTTAAGCCTAATCCCAAACTAAAAAGCATCTTCAATGGGGATTTGACATTGGTTATTCTTTTTCTGAGTGGGGCAGTCCCACTCATATTTTTCATTTTATTGGATATATATTGGATATATTTTATGGGATATTGAACTCACTGAAGGTAGACAGGAAAGCAAGGAGGAGAGGGCATGTCAGCAGGGCATGAGCCGAACCCATGCCAACATGGGCATATGTGGGCACTATAGACTACGGTGCTAGACCACTGGACCACCCCAGGCCACAATCAAGATTTTACATTGAAAGTTTGATTTAGTCCAGGACTAGCCTTGTCTGTGAAACCGGCCCTATATTTTGCCCCTCCATTTTCTTTTAGCCTGTGAATTGGACCGGAGTAATTGCCCCTCTGCAAAGTCCTCTTTCGTTTTTCAGCTAATTTGTTGCAATTTTACTCTAGGATGAGAACTTTCCATAAATCCTAAAAGTCAACAGAAATGATCATTTAAAACCTTCAGTTTATAATTTAAAATAAACATATTTTATATGTTTTTAAAGTCTTTCCCCCGGACCCCACTAGCATGTGTGTTTCCCCAGCTCACATGCTTCTCACATTTTCCTCCCCTAACCAGTTTGCCTTCTATACAGCATCCTGGGTGTGCTATAGATAAATAGGTACTTAATGTTCTTTATACTTTCAGGTGTTACATCAGGGGAGGAGGAGCAGCTGTCCAGACGCAGGCAGCAGGAGGAAGAGGACAAGCGTCTGGCTCTCCGGTTGCAGAGGCAGCTGGACCGAGAGGACAGCACCCTCCGTGCCGCTGTGGACCGCAGGAAAGGCGCCAAGGATCAGTACCCGCTTCGCCACAACCCCGCCAGGAATTGAAGTGTATACTGTGAACTGTGTTTTTAGATATTTTAATTCTAATGTTTCATTAGATACATGAATTTCATTCATACTGTTTTTGATTTAGTTCTGAGTTTGAAGGTGTAAATGACTAGACGTTACCCTGCCCCCCCCCCCCTCTACACCCAAACCTGATATCCTGTGTGGATGTTTGATATAATTCAGAGTTCGTGTGTTCACTGTTCAGGCATTTTGCTCTGTAACTATTTATTGTAGAAGTAAGGTCTGTACCCCCAATATGATCCTTATAGTACAAGTCCTCCCAATTTTCCCCCCATTTTTTAAATAAGTCCTCAGTGCAAATGGACCCAGTAATGCCCACTCCTGGAATAGATGTCTCCCGAGCACTTAAGACCCTCTCAGGTGGTGTGTGCAACGTCTGTTCTCAACATGGCAGTGTGTGTGCCACGTGGACGTCACATGTATAGATTTTGTTCATTTTTTCCAAGTGTCCTTTGTTATCGCCTTAGAGAGACGGTGAGGCATGCAATCATCGATGCCTGATACATTTGTAGAGTCATTGATTGGGGAATAAATCGATACACCAACTGATCAAACTTGTCCCTTGTTTTTCATTTTTTATTGATTTTTAATTGCTGGTTGTGGTGAACTTTCAAATGTTAGAAAAAAAGCCAGGGTTTCAACTGTAATTCCAACAGAAAGTGTGTAATACCTGTAAGTGCCACACGGGGGAACCCTTGCTGCTCTAAGACAGTTCTGATTTCCCTTAGTATTATAGCATGATATAGTATGATAGAATTATCTAAGGAAAAAAATAATGATATGATATCATACTATACTATCATATCATACTGGGTATCCACGGTGTCTTGAAAAGTATTAAGTTGATAAATCAATTTTGGGAAAATCAAGACCCTTAAGTATTAAAGTCTTATCACGATTTTATGAGGTCTTGAATTTTGTAGGTATTTTTCTGAACTAGACTCTGTCCAAAGAGTTTGAGTCCTAAAAACGTTTAGTAAAAGTTCGTGAATTTATTAGTTTTATTAAAAAACAAAGATGACTTACAGCTCGAAGTGGCGGTGAGGTCTGGAAAAATATTGACAAGGTCTTTAAAAAGTCTTAGAAAGGTATTGAAATTAACCTCAAGATTCCTGTATATACCCTGATGATACTATACTTTATCATATTATAAAACTAAGGGGAAAAAACTATAAAGTGAAAAAAAAGAGAACGATATCATACTATCATTATTTTTTCCTTAGTATAATAATATACTACAGTATAGTATGTTCTTTTTTTCACTTTATTATTTTTTTCCGTAGTATGATAATAATATATCATACTATACTATATCATACTATAATACTAAGGGAAAAAATAAGTTAAAAAAACTTGTTTTTTTCCATAGTATTATAGTATGATATAGTATAGTATTATATATGCAGTAATAACACTGTGATAATATGGCTGTTATTGCATTATCGCTATAATAATAACTATGATAATGAAGCAATTAATGCATTAATAAGACTGATATTAATCATAATAATGGCTGTTATTGCATTATCACTATAATAATACTATGATAATGCAGCAATTAATGCAGTAATAACACTGATAATATGGCTGTTATTGCATTATCACTATAATAATAACACTATGATAATGCAGCAATAACACTGATAACTCCTGACGGAGTGTTTTCTGTGTTTTTCTTGCACATTTAGCACTGTCGTAATCACACTTGTTTTCTGAATTGCACTATGGCATGTAACACCTCACTTGCACTAACAAACACATACAGTGATGCTTGAAAGTATGTGAACCCCTAGGGCATTATATTTTGTTTTTTACCATGAAATCTTTATTTAATCAGAACCAGTCTTTTTTATCTGACAGAACAGGTTTATATTGACCAATTCCATATTCCACGTTGGTTTAGAGGGAATCATGCGTGTAGTAGAAAACTAAATTATAAAGAAATGATTAGCCTTTTTTTCTCTGCTTTTTTGTTTTGTTCCAATGCAAACAAAATAAATAAACATGTGAATACCAAAGCATTTGTAATTGCAACAATTTTCTGGGAGAGGTGGTGCATTATCTGACAGAAGTGCTGGGGTGCCAAGTTTGTCCAGGACTGGATTTAATCAGACAGTTGACCTATTGAAGGACAGCTCAGTAACAGACAGTCCTGTTGAAGGACAGCTCAGTAACAGACAGACCTGTTGAAGGACAGCTCAGTAACAGACAGTCCTGTTGTAGAAGGACAGCTCAGTAACAGACAGTCCTGTTGAAGGACAGCTCAGTAACAGACAGACCTGTTGAAGGACAGCTCAGTAACAGACAGACCTGTTGAAGGACAGCTCAGTAACAGACAGTCCTGTTGTAGAAGGACAGCTCAGTAACAGACAGTCCTGTTGAAGGACAGCTCAGTAACAGACA
Organism: Nansenia antarctica; assembly: GCF_963989245.1. Lineage (NCBI taxonomy): Eukaryota > Metazoa > Chordata > Actinopteri > Argentiniformes > Microstomatidae > Nansenia > Nansenia antarctica. Next base: position 24,165,379 of record NC_137678.1, read on the forward strand.
GACAGTCCTGTTGAAGGACAGCTCAATAACAGACAGTCCTGTTGAAGGACAGCTCAGTAACAGACAGTCCTGTTGAAGGACAGCTCAGTAACAGACAGACCTGTTGAAGGACAGCTCAGTAACAGACAGACCTGTTGAAGGACAGCTCAGTAACAGACAGTCCTGTTGTAGAAGGACAGCTCAGTAACAGACAGTCCTGTTGAAGGACAGCTCAGTAACAGACAGACCTGTTGAAGGACAGCTCAATAACAGACAGTCCTGTTAAAGGACAGCTCAGTAACAGACAGTCCTGTTGAAGGACAGCTCAGTAACAGACAGACCTGTTGAAGGACAGCTCAGTAACAGACAGACCTGTTGAAGGACAGCTCAGTAACAGACAGACCTGTTGAAGGACAGCTCAGTAACAGACAGTCCTGTAGAAGGACAGCTCAGTAACAGACAGTCCTGTTGAAGGACAGCTCAGTAACAGACAGTCCTGTTGAAGGACAGCTCAATAACAGACAGTCCTGTTGAAGGACAGCTCAGTAACAGACAGACCTGTTGAAGGACAGCTCAGTAACAGACAGTCCTGTTGAAGGACAGCTCCGTAACAGACAGACCTGTTGAAGGACAGCTCAGTAACAGACAGACCTGTTGAAGGACAGCTCAGTAACAGACAGTCCTGTTGAAGGACAGCTCAGTAACAGACAGACCTGTTGAAGGACAGCTCAGTAACAGACAGTCCTGTAGAAGGACAGCTCAGTAACAGACAGTCCTGTAGAAGGACAGCTCAATAACAGACAGTCCTGTTGAAGGACAGCTCAGTAACAGACAGTCCTGTTGAAGGACAGCTCAGTAACAGACAGTCCTGTAGAAGGACAGCTCAATAACAGACAGTCCTGTTGAAGGACAGCTCAGTAACAGACAGTCCTGTTGAAGGACAGCTCAGTAACAGACAGTCCTGTTGAAGGACAGCTCAGTAACAGACAGTCCTGTTGAAGGACAGCTCAGTAACATACAGACCTGTTGAAGGACAGCTCAGTAACAGACAGTCCTGTTGTAGAAGGACAGCTCAGTAACAGACAGTCCTGTTGAAGGACAGCTCAGTAACAGACAGTCCTGTAGAAGGACAGCTCAGTAACAGACAGTCCTGTTGAAGGACAGCTCAGTAACAGACAGTCCTGTTGAAGGACAGCTCAGTAACAGACAGACCTGTTGAAGGACAGCTCAGTAACAGACAGACCTGTTGAAGGACAGCTCAATAACAGACAGTCCTGTTGAAGGACAGCTCAGTAACAGACAGTCCTGTTGAAGGACAGCTCAGTAACATACAGACCTGTTGAAGGACAGCTCAGTAACAGACAGACCTGTTGAAGGACAGCTCAATAACAGACAGTCCTGTTGAAGGACAGCTCAGTAACAGACAGTCCTGTTGAAGGACAGCTCAGTAACATACAGACCTGTTGAAGGACAGCTCAATAACAGACAGTCCTGTTGAAGGACAGCTCAGTAACAGACAGTCGTAGAAATGACCAGAGATGTTGACTCAAACCTTTTATTATAAGATACAGCCATGTCCCTCAAAACAGAGGTTAAGATACACCCACACACTCCTCCTTTCTCTCTATCTGTCTGTCTCTCTCTCCCTCCATCTATTCCTCTCTCTCTCTCCCTCCATCTATTCCTCTCTCTCTCTTTTCTCTCTCTCTCTGACTGTCTCTCTCCACCGATCTGTCCGTCTCTCTCTCCCTCCTCCTCTCTCTCTGTCTCTCTCTAGGAAGTGATTGGCAGGCTGTGTTTTAGGGCGTTTCTGGTCTAAGAGTCAGTCACTATGAGACTGAAGACAGTCAGTGTCTGGCAGGACAAGATGGAACACACTTCTCTCTACATCATACTCTGTGAGTACTGTGTGTGTGTGTGTTTGTGTTTGTTTGCATTTGTTCTTGTGTTTCTGTGAGTGTTTGCTTGTGTTTGTGTGTATGTGTGACATGGGTGTGTATGTGTTTGTGTGCTTGCATGTGTGTGATCATGTGTGTAATGCTGATGATATTGGAGAAGAAGAATTTGGATACTCAGTTGAAACATATTCATTAGAACCAGATGAATCTGGGTCAGTCCAGCATAGAGGCGACACAAGGCACATAGGACTCAGTGAGACTTACATGATATGATACATGACACATATTATACATTTGAGTTTTTTTTACAGTTTATTTATTTATTAAGTACATCTGGTAATCATTAGGTCACGTGACGGTAACATGAGTACCCAAAAACAACATTCCAGAGTAGTGATTACAACATCACTCCATATCAGTGTGTGTGTGTGTGTGTGTGTGTGTGTGTGTGTGTGTGTGTGTGTGTGTGTGTGTGTGTGAGGAGAGAGGAGAGGAGAGAAGAGGAAAGGGGAGGGAAGGAGAAGAGAGGAGAGGGGAGGAGAGGAGAGAAGAGGAAAGGGGAGGAAAGGAGAAGAGAGGAGAGGAGAGGAGAGCTGACCACACACACATCTCTTTCCCTCTCTGCTTCTCTCCCTCTTTCTACCTCTCTCTCTCTCTCTCTCTCATCACTAGAAAAGGATTGTATGCATATCATGGGAGTGTAATCTCTGTGTGTGTGTGTGTATCTATGTTCATGTGAGTGTAATCTTGAGTGATATTTATAATGTAGTGAGTCTCATGAGTTTCTCTCTGTGTGTTTCAGTGATGAGTGCTTACATCTACTCTGGACACACTCGATCTGAAGGTGAGTTGGTGATTGTATCTTCAGGTGTTCTATCTTACATCAAGTTATGACTTGTTATTATCAGTTATCATTTCCCTGCTCCACCTTCAGTACTTACCCTCAGATATATGGGGGTGGCACAACCTGTGTTAATTTTGGTGTTATCCTTACCGTAGCTGGATATCTGTCCCCTAGCCTCTCTCTCCCATCCTTGTGATGCTGATGTGCTGTCCTCACTACTAAGCTAAGGATGTTGCACAGATAGAAGTGTGGAATGTTGCTTAAAGTTGAAGTTGTTGTAGTATTCGAAAATGAGGTCCCTGAACTTGCCTGGGATATGGTGCCGGTTCAGTGCCTCTTTGACCAGCTTGTGAGGTATGGACCCATAGGCGTTTGCGAGGTCCAGCCACGGCACAGCCAGGTCCCCTGTATTCTCCCGGGCTTCCCTGAACAGCTGGGCGACCACGCCTGTGTGCTCCAGACACCCCGGTACCTTCGGGATCCCTCCTTTCTGGAGCGAGGTATCGATGTAGGAGTTCCTCAGGAGGTAGTCTGTCAGGTGCCTGGAAACAATGTTGAAGAATATCTTTCCCTCAACACTGAGCAGCGAGACGGTTCTGAACTGATCCATGTTCTTCGACTCCTCCTCCTTTGGAATCCACACCCCTTCCACATACCTCCACTGGTGAGCTGCCTTGCCCCTCCTCCAGATCACCTCCAGGATCCTCCAGAGCCTGTGGGCTAACCTTGGACAGTTCTTGTGTACCTTGTAAGGCACTCCACTCCTGGGGCTGAGCTTGCTGTTGCCTTCTTGACCTCCTCCTGGACCTCCTTCCAGCCGGGCACCTTACCATCAAAGTCCAGAGTTGGTGCAGATGGCCCTGCGGCGGCCCAGATCCTGCTCCCAGGATTTGTCACTGAAGGTGTCTCTTACAGTCTTGGCCAAAAATATCTGAATTCTGTCAGATAATCCACCACTTCTTCCAGAACAATTGTTGCAATTACAAATGCTTTGGTATTCACATGTTTATTTTTTTTGTTTGCATTGGAACAAAGCAGAGAGAAAAAAGCCAAATCGGATATGATTCCAAACAGAAAATTATTCCCACACTCAATACATTTTTTGTTAGCACACCCTTTCTGAAGCACACCCAATAACTGAAATCAATTGCTTCCTGTAACCATGAATGAGTTTCTTACACCTCTCTACTGGAATTTTGGACCACTCTTCTTTTGCCAACTGCTCCAGGCTGCTCACATTTGAAGGGTTCCTTCTCTCTGCTGTGTTTTGAGATCGCTCCACTGGCGTTCTATGGGATTTAGATCTGGACTCAATGCTGGCCACTTTCTCCAGCGCTTTGTCTTGAACCATTTCTCTGTGCTTTTTGAAGTGCGTGCTTTGGGTCATTGTCCTGCTGGATGACCCATGACCTCTGACGGAGACCCAGCTTTCTGACACTGGGCTCTTCGTTGCACCCCCAAAATCTTTAGTAGATTTGATTATACCCATGTCATGATACCGTGCACACAGTCAAGGCATTCTAATTATTTGACAAAACAACTATTACTGGTAAACAGTAAACAGACTGACTTATATAGCGCCTTATTCCAAAGCGCTTTACAACAGCCTCTCATTCACCCACACACACATTCACACACCAATGGCGGCAAGCTGCCATGCAAGGCGCCGGCCCGCTCATTGGGAGCAATTTGGGGTTCATTGTCTTGCCCAAGGACACTTCGACATGTGGCCAGCCGGGGCTCGAACCGCCGATCTGCCAACCTTGCGATCATTAGACGCTCTACCTCCTGCGCCACTGCCGCCCCTTACTGTATATGTGTCACTTTCTAATGCTTTGGTCCGCATATCAAATCTGATGTAAAGATCTGACTTTAGAAAAATGTAAATAAATTTCCGCATTGATGAAAATGTATTTCTAAATGATGAGGCCTTTAGTTTCGTTTAGAAAATGTTCTCACTAACAAAAACACTGTATTGTTGTACCTCTGTTTATCATAGAAAAAGATTTGTGAAAGACAACGTTTGTGTTCTTGTACATTACAATTTCACACTTTCACACCTGTTCTCTTACAGTGATACGTCCTGTCCTGAGTGTGTCTCCTGGTGTGTCTCCATGGTGGCTGAATGTTGGAGACTCAGCGACTCTGAACTGTGAGGTTGGAGACTCGTCTACAGACGGGAGATTCTACTGGTACAAAGGTTCGAAAAAAGGACGCCGTTTTTACTCCCCAGAGCCGCTACCAGACAGCGAGCGTGGGGCTGGAGGCTCCTACTCTGTCAGCTCTGTTGGTCTGAGTCACACAGGGATGTATTCATGTAGAGCTGGGAGAGGAGACCCAGTCGTTTATACAGAATACAGCTATGAAAAGTTCATCTGGGTAGTAGGTGAGTTACTGAAGCACTGTTTCAACTCTGAACTATGAGCCTGTCTCAGTCTGAACTTTGTCGCCCCTCTGTCTCTCTCTCTGACTTTATGTGTCCCTCCCCCTCTCTCCCTCTTTGTCTCTCCCCCTCCCCCTCTCTCTCTTCCTCTCTCTCTGCCCCACCCTCTCTCTCCCCCTCTCACTCTTTCTCTTTCTCTCTCTTTCTCTCTCTCTCTCTCCCAGGTCCCTCTCTTCCAGACTCTCTTACCATCAGTGCCAACAGATCTGAGTTATTTGATAATGAGTCTGTCACAGTGAGCTGTGAGGTGGAGGGGAACTCTACTGGATGGGAAGTGAATAGTCTCACAAAGGAATTCTTCTGGCATAATTGTCTCTCTGGACCCACATGCCCCATCAAATTTGTAGGCCCAAAACACAGTGGAATGTACTGGTGTGAGTCTGGGTCAGGAGAGTACAGCAATGCTGTCAACATCACAGTGACTAGTAAGTTATTCTCACTTCTACAGTAGTTTGGTGTCTCTTAGTCTCATTAAGAAAATGTTCTCATAGAAAATGTTTTATATGGTCACTGAAGGTCAGGTGAGGGTCAAACCTAACCCCCAGATTTGTGACCTCTTGTCTTACAGATAGACCCAGTGCTTCCCTGAGTGTGTCTCCTTCATGGTGGCTGAATGTTGGAGACTCAATGACTCTGAGCTGTGAGGTTAGAGACTCGTCTACAGACTGGATATTCTACTGGTACAGAGTTGATGTACAGCATGGAAATATTGGAAAACGTTACTCCAGAGAGCTGCTACCAGACAGCGAGCGTGGGGCTGGAGGCTCCTACTCTGTCAGCCCTGTTGGTCTGAATCACTCAGGGATGTATGCATGTAGAGCTGGGAGAGGAGCTCCAGTCTATTATACAGACTACAAAGATCAGCTCCTCTGGGTAGCAGGTGAGTTACTGTACATATGTGACCCTGTTTCAGTCTGAGCTTTGAACCCCCTCTGTCATTCTCTCTCTGTCTTCATGTGTCTCTCTTCCTCTCCCCCCTCTCTCTCTCACTCTCTTTCTCTCTCTCTTTCTCCCCCTCTACTTTCCCCCCCCTCTCTCTTTCTCTCACCCCCCTTTTTTTGTCTGTCTCTCTCCCTCACTCTCTCTTTACGGCCTCTCTCTTTCATTCACTCACTATCTCTTCCTCCCCCTCTCCCCCCTTCCCTCCCTCTTTCCCCCCCTCTCTCCCTCTCTCCTCTCTACCTCTCTTTCTATCCCTTTATTTCTCTCCCTCCCTCTTGTTTTTTCTCTCTCCCTATCTCTCTCTCTCTCTGTCTCCCCCTCTCTCTCACTGTCTCCCCCCCCTCAGTGTCTCTTTCTACCTCTCTCTAACTCTTTCTCTCTCTCTCTCTCTCTCTCCCAGGCGTCTCTCCTCCAGCCTCTCTGACCATCAGTCACAACACATCTCAGTTCTTTGAGGGTGAGTCTGTCTCAGTGAGCTGTGAGGTGGAGGGGGACTCTACTGGATGGAGACTGATATGGTCCACAGGAGAACACGAACTGTCAGTGTGTTGCTCTGATGAATCATCAACTGGACCCACATGCACCATCCCCTCTGTATCCACCTACTTTCACAGTGGACTGCTCTGGTGTGAGTCTGGGTCAGGAGAGTACAGCAATGCTGTCAACATCACAGTGACTCGTAAGTTATTCTCAGTTCTACAGTAGTTTGGTGTCTCTTAGTCTCATTAAGAAAATGTTCTCATAGAAAACCAAAAACACTGTATTGTTGTGTATCTCCATTTATCCGAACAAGAGTAAAAACAATACAAATCATAATAGATTTGTGAAAGACAGCATTTGTGTTCTTGCACTTAACAATTTCACACTTTCACACCTGTTCTCTTACAGGGAGACCCTCTCCTCTCCTGAGTGTGTTTCCATGGTGGCTGAATGTTGGAGACTCAGTGACTCTGACCTGTCAGGTTGAAGGAGCGTCTACAGGCTATAGAGCGTACTGGAAAAGAGAGGTGTCTACAGGCTGGAGATTCTACTGGTACAGACATGTGTCTGATGACACCAGAGAGCTGCTACCAGACAGCGAGCGTGGGGCTGGAGGCTCCTACTCTGTCAGCTCTGTAGGTCTGAATCACACAGGGATGTATTCATGTAGAGCTGGGAGAGGAGACCCAGTCGTTTATACAGACTACAGCTCTCCTGAGCTCCTCTGGGTAGCAGGTGAGTTACTGAAGCACAGTTTCAACTCTGACCTATGACCCTGTCTCAGTCTGAACTTTGACACCCCTCTCTCTGTCTCTCTCACTCTCTCTGTATTTGTGTGTCTCTCCCCCTCTTCCTCCCCCTCTCTCTATGTTTCCCTTAATCTCTCTCTTTCTCTCCCTCACTCTGTCTTTCTCGCTCTCTATATCTCTCCCCCCCCCCCCCCCCTCTGACTTTTCTATCAGTCCCAAATGATGTACAAATTCAAGTCTTAAATCACTAGGTGGTCGTTTCATAGTTCCTTAATCTAAACAGCATGTTCTGTTTTCTTCATAGTTAATAAACTCAATGAACTGGATGAACTTATTCATAACATAGTGGTTTCACAATAAGATGAGATCACAGGACCTGAATCTCTCTTCTCTGTCTATGGTCCTACAAGCTCTCTAGGCCTAAAATGAAACATTCATATGATGGTTATGATAAAAATATACCACACTCCCTCTCCCCCTCTCCCTCTCTCTCTCCCTCTTGTCTCCCCCCCCCTCTCTCTCTCTCTCCCCCTCACACTCTCTCTCTCTTTATCTCTCTCTCTCTCTTTCTCTCTCCCAGGCCTCTCTCCTCCAGCCTCTCTGACCGTCAGTCCCAACACATCTCAGTTCTTTAAGGTTGAGGTCTCAGTGAGCTGTGAGGTGGAGGGGAGCTCTACTGGATGGAGAGTGATGAGGTTCACAGAGCAAACTTCGGACTTTGATTTCTTTGGGTCAAATAAATCTCCAGTGTCAGAGTGTCCCTCTGTTGAATCATCAACTGGACCCAACTGCACCCTCCCCTATGTATCCATCTCTGACACTGGAGTGTACTGGTGTGAGTCTGGGTCAGGAGAGTACAGCAATGCTGTCAACATCTCAGTGACTCGTAAGTTATTCTCAGTTTTACAGTAGTTTGGTGTCTCTTAGTCTCATTAAGAAAATGTTCTCATAGAAAATCTAAAACACTGTATTGTTGTGTACCTCCGGTTATCAAAGGAAGAGAAAAAACTATCAAAATCATAAGATCAACAATATAGCTATAATAGGCTAGGTGCACAATCTCCACTACTTCCTGAAAGGCACCTTGCATGAACATATCCTGTCTCACTCTATTGGTTTAATTGATTAATCAGCTGTGCACTGTGTGTTCCAACAGTTTACCGCACAGCTGATTAATCAATTAAACCAATAGAGTGAGACAGGATATGTTTGTAACCCGGCCAACTGGGGGCCTAAAATGACAAGGTGTGACAATGCCACCTTAGGACTTTCACCTAAAGAATCTAGTCATATGAACCAGGTAAGCCTGACGGGCTGATTATCATGAACAGGGATTCCCTTCTTGCAGGTACAGGCCACAGAATAGTCAGACCCGGTTTTACAAAAGTATACAAAAGATCACTTTATTACAAATACATATTTTAAAACACCCACAGTATAAATGGAGCTAGCCAGGTAGCATGAGACCCAACCCCTGGGAGCGACAGCCACTTAGTATCTAGGGTAGCGGTCGGGAACCTATGGCTCGCGAGCCATATATGGCTCTTCCGGTGACGGCATATGATGAAAAACTAAAATTCTGTTTGGAACTGATTTTAAAATACTTGTGATATTGCGTAATAATACTGTGTCATTTTAAAGTAAACAGAAATTAGTTTTGAAGTTAAATTTCACGGGACTCTTCACGGGACCCATGACCCGTGACCCGTGGGTCGGGTCGGGAACCAATGTCTCGCGAGAGTGTCAGAGGTCGTTGTAAAGGTGAATCAATAAAAAACAATTTGATCAGATAGTGAACTAGCTTATACGCTTCAACCCTTGTAACGAGAAAGATGGCAAAAAGAAAAAAAGACGATGATTACCGTGCATTCCAGGCTGCGTGGACAGAGGAATTTGCATTTGTGGAGATCGCAGGATCTGCGGTATGTCTAATATGCAATGATAAAATTGCATCGATGAAACGGTCAAATATAAAGCGGCACTTCGATACGCATCATGCTTCATTTGCATCGAAATATCCAGCGGGGGACAGCAGGAAAAAGGCATGCGAGGAGCTACAGCGGAGAGTGCAGACGAGTCAACAGCAACTGCGTGGGTGGACCATGCAAGGTGACGGGAATTCCGCTAGCTTTGTGGGTGCTTTGGCAATAGTCAGGAATGGAAAGCCATTCACAGATGGCGAGTATGCCAAAACATTCATGCTTGATGTGGCCAATGAACTGTTTGATGACCCAAATAAAGACAAGATAATCAAACGAATAAAAGACATGCCTCTGTCAGCAAGAACTGTTCACGATCGTAGCATCATGATGGCAAATCAAGTTGAGGAAACACAAATTAAGGACATAAACGCCGGGACATACTTTTCTCTCGCGTTAGATGAGTCAACAGATGTTAGCCATCTATCACAGTTCAGTATATTTGCCAGGTATGCTGCAGGTGACACACTGCGTGAGGAAAGCTTGGCTGTTTTGCCAATGAAAGGGACAACCAGAGGAGAGGATTTATTCACGTCTTTCATGGAGTTTGCTAAAGAAAAAAAACTGCCGATGGATAAACTTATTTCTGTCTGTACTGATGGTGCACCCTGTATGTTGGGGAAGAACAAAGGATTTGTAGCGCTTCTCCGTGAACATGAAAAGAGAGCCATCCTATGTTTTCATTGCATCCTGCACCAGGAGGCGCTTTGCGCTCAGACGTGTGGCCAGGAGCTAGGTGAGGTGATGTCGCTGGTCATTCGAGTGGTCAACTTCATTGTTGCCCGAGCTTTAAATGATCGCCAGTTTAAAGCTCTGTTAGAAGAAGTTGGGAATCGTTATCCCAGTCTGCTTTTACACAGCAACGTGCGTTGGTTGTCAAGGGGAAAGGTGCTCAGCCGTTTTGCAGCTTGCCTGAGTGAAATCCGGACTTTTCTTCAAATGAAAGGCGTCAAGCATCCTGAGCTAGACAACACTGACTGGCTCCTGCAGTTTCACTATCTCGTGGACATAACAGGCCATCTGAACCAGCTCAATGTGAAAATGCAAGGTATTGGAAATACAATCTCATCCCTTCAACAAGCAGTGTTTGCATTTGAAAGCAAGCTGGAAGTCTTTCTCAGGGACATTGAAACAGGTCGTCTTCTGCACTTTGTAACACTGCAACAATTTAGAGATGCATGCTTAGCAAGTGACTCCACTCAACATCTGGATCTCCAGCAGCTAGCTGGCTTTACGTCCAATCTCCTGCAGTCATTCAAAGCACGTTTTGGAGAATTTCGTGCGCGCACTGGTCTTTTCAAGTTCATCACTCATCCACATGAGTGTGCAGTGGACAAAATCGACCTGACATGCATCCCTGGGGTCTCTATGGGAGACTTTGAGCTGGAAGTTGCTGACCTGAAGGCATCAGACATGTGGATGAGTAAGTTCAAGACACTTAATGGAGAGTTGGAAAGTCTTGCGCGACAGCGAGCAGAGCTGGCGAGGGAACACAAGTGGACAGAAATGAAAAAACTTCAACCTGAAGACCAGCTGATTCTGAAAACTTGGAACGAGCTTCCTGTGACATACCACACAATGCAGCGTGTTAGTATTGCCGTATTGACCATGTTTGGCTCTACATATGTATGTGAGCAGTCATTCTCGCATATGAGGAACATTAAGACCAACCTACGCTCACGTTTAACTGATGGAAGCCTCAACGCCTGCATGAAGCTCAACCTCACCACGTATGAACCAGACTACAAGGACATGCAGCAAAACCAAAACCATGCAGCACCAGAAATCGCATTAAAAGTAAGACATATTTAATTTATTATATGTTAAAAATACTATATGGCTCTCAATGAAATACATTTAGAAATATTTGGCTTTTATGGCTCTCCCAGTCAAAAAGGTTCCCGACCCCTGAGGGGAACTGGAGATAAAGGGGTATTACAACCCAGTATAGGGCACACAATAGTGGAGCACACAATAATAGCCTACTGTACTAGTAGCAATAGACAATAGCACACATTAGAAGATTCACTGGCAATGCCACACACAGCACTCTATATGAAACCACTAAATAAGTACATGCAAGAGGAAGTCACACACAATCACTCGCTCCAGTGCTCCTTAAACTTAAAATGGGCGTGTCTACCCTACAGGGGTGGGCGTGTCTACCCTACAGGGGTGGGCTAGCGGTACTACCACGTTAGCTGGACCAGACTACGGGGCGGAGCATAAATAAAATACAAACATTTCAAAATAATTAAAAACAATTCAAAAGGTTAAAGGGGAGCTAAAACTGTTGTCATACAAAATCCTAACCAAGCAAAGCAGCAGTGACAATGGCTATAGCTGTAGTTCTGTTCTGAAAAGAAACACATCCAATAATACAGACATTAGCCAATTAGACATCACATAAACATAATACATTGATACGGATATTTACAGAGAACATGTCACTTTACAGGTTGTCAATATTAGTTTGTGTGTTTAGAACACATTACCTTGGCTGTAGCCTATCAATGCCCGCAACCAGACGGCTCTAAACGTGACTTGAGCCAGGGAACAATAATGAACTCCCTCACCGGAGTAGACAGCTCAATAGCGGGGATATCTGAAATGTATGCATGTATATCACGAGTTAGGCTACATAGGGACCACTACATGACCATATACCAAACACACATTAGCCTACCGACTGGGAAACCAAGGGAGACGCTGCATACCTGAAGTCAGAGTGTAGCCGTGCGTAATCAGTAGGAGTGGCCACAGCTGGTAACGGAGGAGGAGGGGAGCAAGACACAGGCACTTGTCACAGGTAAGCTATTTATAGAGAATATGCCAACTGGGCGTGATTGACCAATTAACCCCACTGGTTACATCCTCCCCCCCCATTTTCTATCGGCGGCCCGACGATACGCTACCGAGGGGGCTCCCATGGTCTAAACATTGCTGTGTTTATGCTACTAGAGCTTGCTACCTGTAAAGCCCTAGCCTCTCTCTCTAGTCGCTGTTGTGGGAGGTGGTGAATGTTACTGTGCTGCCCTGCGGTCGACCTACTGGTTCTCCTCAACACATTCGCACTGGTACCAGGGGCATCCTCGGGTGGGACTAACACAGGGGGCAGTGGAACTAGGGCAGGAAGCGGTTCAACCACAGGTTGTGGATTTACTGGGGCTGGAGGCCGGGAGTTAGGTGGGCTCCTACTAGGCTGCCTGTCTGCAAACGGCGGTGCGATAACCCAGCGGCCCTGGTCATTGTCCTCTACTGCATCCACATTCCCGACATCTATCCCCCCCCAATCCGGTGGAACAACCTGGGGACTTAAAGCAGGTGGAGCTGGCTTTAGCTTAGTTCTATGCACTTGTCTGACTTGGGAGCGGTCGTGCAGTGGGGCAATGGAATAGACAACCCCACCAGGTTCTGGGGCCCGTACTACCTGATAGAGTGTTGGACTCCAGGCATCCTGGATCTTGTGCCGCCCACGAATGGAAAGGTCTCGCAGGTAAACCGTCTGGTTGATATCAAGTGGAGCACTCAGTGCTTTTTGGTTGTGCCTCTCCCTCCTATGCATGGCAGCAGTCTCCATCCTCTCCTTTGCACAGTCAAAGCCCACCTGGAGGCGGCGTCGATGTTCCTTGACCCAGTCGCACACTCTCCCAGCCTCTTGTTCGGGCACCTGGCCGAGAAGGAAGTCCACCGGAAGGAAAGGTTCCTGGCCAAACATGAGAAAGTGGGGGGACTCCCCCGTTGACTGATGAGTAGTGGTGTTGTAGTTAAACACCAACTGGGAGACGTAATCAGGCCAACGGCACTTCTGTTCGGGCGGTAGTGTGCGTAGTAGGTTGTGTAGGGTCCGGTTAAACCTCTCACACTGACCATTTCCTTCAGGGTGGTAAGGGGTGGTACGCGTCTTCTGTACTCCATACAAGTGGCAGAGCTGGTAGAACACAGAATTTTCAAAGCTTTTTCCCTGGTCAGAGTGAATGCGGGCAGGGACGCCATAGCGGTAGAACCACTCTTGAACTAGTATCTTGGCGACCGTGGTGGCTTTCTGATCTCTAGCAGGCACAACCTGGGTAAATTTGGAAAAGACATCAGTCATCACTAGAATCAGCAAGGAGAAGTCAATGGCCAAGATTTGATTTGGCCTTGCAGCAAGTAAGTGGCCCATAGGTGCCCTGTTTCGGGGCTGAGTGGACTTGGCAAGGGTACAGCGCTCACATTTCTGACACCACTCCTTTATTTCCCGGTCCATTCCTGGCCAGTAGCATCGCTGCCTTGCCAGATCAGTGGTTCTCTCCATACCCTGATGCCCATGGTTCTGATGGAGTTGGCTCAGTACTTCCTCCTTGAGGCTTTCCGGCAGGAGTAGTTGGTGAACTTCCTCCCCACCACCTGGACGAAAGAGCCGGCGGTACAGCAAGCCGGCTGCCTCGACCACTCGATCCCATTGTCGCATTAGCCCGCCGACTGGGAAACCAAGGGAGACGCTGCATACCTGAAGTCAGAGTGTAGCCGTGCGTAATCAGTAGGAGTGGCCACAGCTGGTAACGGAGGAGGAGGGGAGCAAGACACAGGCACTTGTCACAGGTAAGCTATTTATAGAGAATATGCCAAGTGGGCGTGATTTACCAATTAACCCCACTGGTTACATTAGGCTAGGCTAACCATTTAGTAGTAACTATAACGTGCATTGAATCTAATGTTTTACAGTTGACAAGAAGGGTACAAGGGACCTTTGTTACATAGGGAATTCCTAATAAATGCTGTGCCTGTCTCTAAATCTTGGCACATAACCTTCTACCAAGAACCTTTTGACTGAACGAACCTATTGCTTACTATAGCTTATTAACCTTTGAACCTTGTAATAATGTTACCCTCGCCTTAAGCATGCCTGTCATCAAGACCCTCACTAGCGCCACCTAGGGGCAAGGCCAGGTAGTGGAGCAGCGAAAGGTCAAGACTCAAGACAACCTCTCTAACTCAGCTTCCAATCGATTGCCTACGGTCATGCGGCATGACATCAATGGTTGCAGAGTCTTCCCGCTGCTAGAGAGAGTTCATGCAAGATTATTGAGTCCTTGTAATACCTTAATCTAGTAACCTGTTAATCCCTGATATCCAGTTCACCTATTATAAGGTCAATCCAACCGATCATACGATTGATCTACCCATTATAGAACTGGATACCTTATAGGCTTTGACCCACCCTTTCATAGGATCAGAGGCCTCTAAACCAGTGGTTTTCAACCCTCTCCTCGGGGACCACCAGCCGTTCCACATATTTGATCTGTTCCACCACCAGCACACCTGATTCAACTAATCAAGTACAAATCATAAGAGGGTCGAAAACCACTTCTCTAAACCATAACCCGGCCTTGACCAACCCTCTCAGAGGGTCACGGCTACCTTAAACCCTCTCAGAGGGTCACGGCTACCTTAAACCCTCTCAGAGGGTTACCATGGCTACCTTAAACCCTCTCAGAGGGTTACCATGGCTACCTTAAACCCTCTCAGAGGGTCACGGCTACCTTAAACCCTCTCAGAGGGTTACCATGGCTACCTTAAACCCTCTCAGAGGGTCACGGCTACCTTAAACCCTCTCAGAGGGTCATAGCTACCTTAAACCCCCTAACCCTAACCCTTAAACCCTCTCTGGTGATTCTTCAATCCACCCTGATATAGGATTGAATTCACCCTTCTAAATCAATTCTTTAATTTATTTTAATTATTTGTAAATATGTTATTCTCCTTGGAATGATACATGCACTCCATACACTGCACAGTCGCATGTAATTCCAAGTTTATGAATTGTAAAACATCTGGAACATCTGTAATCAAGACACCAGATGTTTCAATTCATAAATACCCTATTAATAATAATAACTTAATAATAATATTTTTTTATAATAGTGCTAATAATAATCATCCTAATAGCTTGTCAAATCATTGAACCCCTCTTGTCAATTGCTCAAGTAATACTTTATTATTCATTAAGTGATGGTAAAAATGCCAGCACATGGATATACGTATATAAATATATATCATCCCATAAGTGGTTAAAATGTATAAAAATAAGAAATTAAAGAAATTAAATAAAATCATCAAGTAATTTAAAAGTCATACTAAGGCTTCCGGTACGGCGTCATGGCAAACGGCTGTGTAAACGAAGAGCTCCCAGACAGGTCAACTTATTCCCCTTAACTAGTTCAATTTCTTTCACAATTTGTACTTAAAATTAATATGCAAGGGGAAATGAACCGAAAGAAAAAAGAATCATCATCCCAGAAATCTAAGAAAAGTGACAGACAAACATCTGGAAAGGATAACGACCACGAAATGGACGAACACGAGACCGCGGACATCTTGCAAGCTAGCATCAACGCCATACATGCGGAGATAAAGGCTATCCGATCAGACGTGAAAACGGAATTAAACAACTTTCAAGATACCTTTGCCAAAGACCTGAGGGGAGATTTGGCAAGTTTTCAAGACGACATCAACCACAAACTAACTGAAATTGCCACTGACCTGAAGGACGCGGTGGGAAGAGTGGAAGAGACGGAGCAGCGGGTGGCGGGTATGGAAGAGTGGAGTACCGAAGCTACAGAAGCGCTACGCCAAGCCTTAGACACTACTAGACAAGCCTTAGATACTACTAGACAAGCCTTAGACACTACTAGACACGCCTTAGACACTACTAGACAAGCCATAGACACTACTAGACAAGCCTTAGACACTACTAGACAAGCCTTAGACACTACTAGACAAGCCTTAGATACTACTAGACAAGCCTTAGATACTACTAGACAAGCCTTAGACACTACTAGACAAGCCTTAGATACTACTAGACAAGCCTTAGACACTCAAGAAAAACTCCAAGCAAAATTGACAGACCTCGAAGCACGCTCCGGAAGAAACAACATAGGGTGCAACCGAGGGTGCTGAAGGAGACAACGTGGAGGAGTTCATTGATGGGTTTATCAAGGCGGAGTTGTTCATTGATGGGTTTATCAAGGCGGAGTTGTTCATTGATGGGTTTATCAAGGCGGAGTTGGCCCTCACCGACATTGAACTTGGCATTCAGCGCTGCCACAGGGCGCTTGCAACCAAACCACCGCAAGGAGCTAACCCCCGATCCATTGTAATGTACTTTCTCCAATACAAAATAAAAGAGTTAGTGCTCCGCACTGCATGGAGGAAGAAAGAAGTTCACCTGGACGGGAAAAGAGTGTACTTCGACCAGTGGCGGCTGGTGCTAAAATGTTTGGGTGGGGCACAGGTTATGGGGGCATGCTCCACGGGGAAGAATATCAACTTTAAAATCTGGATTTACAGTCAATTTTAGCATGAGAATAGCTCTACCCCCCTGTACAGACCTCGCCATCCCCTCTACCCCCCTGTACAGACCTCTTCATCCCCTCTACCCCCCTGTACAGACCTCTTCATCCCCTCTACCCCCCTGTACAGACCTCTTCATCCCCTCTACCCACCTCTACAGACCTCTTCATCCCCTCTACCCACCTCTACAGACCTCTCCATCCCCTCTACCCACCTCTACAGACCTCTCCATCCCCTCTACCCCCCTGTACAGACCTCTTCATCCCCTCTACCCCCTGTACAGACCTCTCCATCCCCTCTACGCCCTGTACAGACCTCTCCATCCCCTCTACCCCCCTGTACAGACCTCTCCATCCCCTCTACCCCCTGTACAGACCTCTCCATCCCCTCTACCCCCTGTACAGACCTCTTCATCCCCTCTACCCTCCTCTACAGACCTCTTCATCCCCTCTACCCTCCTCTACAGACCTCTTCATCCCCTCTACCGCCCTGTACAGACCTCTTCATCCCCTCTACCCCCCCTGTACAGACCTCTCCATCCCCTCTACCCTCCTCTACAGACCTCTCCATCCCCTCTACCCTCCTCTACAGACCTCTCCATCCCCTCTACCCTCCTCTACAGACCTCTTCATCCCCTCTACCCTCCTCTACAGACCTCTCCATCCCCTCTACCCTCCTCTACAGACCTCTCCATCCCCTCTACCCCCCTGTACAGACCTCTTCATCCCCTCTACCCCCCTGTACAGACCTCTTCATACCCTCTACCCCCCTGTACAGACCTCTTCATCCCCTCTACCCCCCTGTACAGACCTCTTCATCCCCTCTACCCCTCTGTACAGACCTCTTCATCCCCTCTACCCCCCCTGTACAGACCTCTTCATCACCTCTACCCCCCTGTACAGACCTCTTCATCACCTCTACCCCCCCTGTACAGACCTCTTCATCACCTCTACCCCCCTGTACAGACCTCTTCATCACCTCTACCCCCCCCTGTACAGACCTCTTCATCACCTCTACCCCCCCAGTTTTCTCTACAATTTCTACAATTTTCTCTCTACAGTTTCTACACGTCAACGTGTAACGAAACACTTGTTTCCAACGTGGTCCTACGTTTCTCCTACACCAAGACACATACAAAGAGCATAGAAACATACAAAGAGCATAGAAACATACAAAGAGCATAGAAGATACAATCAGAATACAGTCTGCCATTCCTTCTCCCAGCATCGATTTGGTTTTCCTATCATGACTGAAGGACAGAAGATTCACTTACTTACACAAGTTTGACTTCGGTAATAGGTCCAGTTGCAATATCAAGTTGGGAACAAAAGATGCCTCCTTCTAATCCATTTGTTCAATTTGTTTACAAAGTCCGGTAGTGGAAAGCAGAACAACGCATTTGTTACTTCACATCCCGCTAGCCATGTTTTCTTCTCATACCAACCCCTCGTAAATCCTCGGTTATACGATTTTCCAATTTTCCCTGCCTTATAAACTTGCTTTATAAT
Organism: Nansenia antarctica; assembly: GCF_963989245.1. NCBI lineage: Eukaryota > Metazoa > Chordata > Actinopteri > Argentiniformes > Microstomatidae > Nansenia > Nansenia antarctica. The sequence continues at coordinate 24,183,536 of NC_137678.1, forward strand.
TAAATTTGGTCTGGGTGGTCCTAATTCCTTTACTGTTAATTTCTCCTGGTTGCTACGACGGCTGAACGGTGTTTCTTTTAAAGATTCAGATTGTTCAGAACATTACTAGCCATGGTGAAGCAGGTGAACGAACGTGACGCCGGCCGTATGACATGACGTAAGCACGTACGATTCTTTGTGCATGTCCCAAAACCCCATAGACAAATGACCGAATGGCCTGAAGTTACCAAAATAGATTTTACATGCAAGTCTACGAGAACAGCCTAGTGCAATTTCGAGTAGACTGAAAGTTGCCCTGAAAGGGGCGGGACTTGAAGCTGATTGGAACATACTCCACAGAACACTAGCTGATTGGACTATGATATACTCCACAGAACACTAGCTGATTGGACTATGATATTCAGAAGCAACACTGTCTAGAAGTCATAGAAAAAAAATCTCTCTCTTCTCCCTTTGGTGGGGCATTGTCCAATTGCCCCTAATGAACCAGCCTCCCCTGACTTCGACCAAGATTACCCCACGGAGAAGCAAAAAAAGAGGATGGCGAAACTCAGCGTATTCTACAACGACGGCCCCCTCACCTACAACAGCGCAGCAGAGGCTATGGAAGACCTGAGGAAGACCTGAGGAAGACCTGAGGAAGACCTGAGGAAGACCTGAGGAAGACCTGAGGAAGACCTGAGGAAGACCTGAGGAAGAGAGGGCTGATCGCGCGGGACAACGGTGATGAGGGACCCGACACCCCAGCGAACTTGGAGAGGCTGAACAACACGTCCTGGCAGACGACGAGGGGGAGAACGTCCCGAAAACGAGAAACGCATCGGGAGAGAACAAGGCAAAAGCTCCAGGAATTCCGCCGTGGCACCGGAGACAGGGGAGGCTGGTTCATTAGGGGCAATTGGACAATGCCCCACCAAAGGGAGAAGAGAGATAATTTTTTTCTATAACTTCTAGACAGTGTTGCTTCTGAATATCATAGTCCAATCAGCTAGTGTTCTGTGGAGTATATCATAGTCCAATCAGCTAGTGTTCTGTGGAGTATAATCCAATCAGCTTCAAGTCCCGCCCCTTTCAGGGCAACTTTCACACTACTCGAAATTGCACTAGGCTGTTCTCGTAGACTTGCATGTAAAATCTATTTTGGTAACTTCAGGCCATTCGGTCATTTGTCTATGGGGTTTTGGGACATGCACGAAGAATCGTACGTGCTTACGTCATGTCATACGGCCGGCGTAGCTTTAGACGAACCTACATTTCAGATCACGTCCGTTCACCTGCTTCCGCATGGCTATAGCGGCTAGTAATGTTCTGAACAACTCGGTTGAATCTTTAAAAGAAACACCGTTCAGCCGTCGTAGCAACCAGGGGAAATTAACAGTAAAGGAATTAGGACCACCCAGACCAAATTTAATTCTAAAGCAAGTTTATACAAAGGCAGGGGAAATTGGAAAATCGTATAACCGAGGATTTACGAGGGGTTGGTATGAGAAGAAAACATGGCTAGCGGGATGTGAAGTAACAAATGCGTTGTTCTGCTTTCCCTGCATGTTATTCCATCCGAGTGCGGACGCATGGACAAGTACAGGTGTCACAGACATGCACCATTTTGTCTGAAAAGGCAAAAAAACATGTTTGTGTGTCTTCCTGGTCTGGATTGTCAGGTTCACTTCATCTGGGTGAGCCAAAGAGAGGAGATCAAATATGTGTGTGTGTGTGTGTGTGTGTGTGTGTGTGTGTGTGTGTGTGTGTGTGTGTGCGCATGTGCGTGTGTGTGTGTGTGTGCGTGCGTGCGTGTGTGTGTTTGTGTGTGTGTGCGCGTGCGTGTGTGTCTATATTACAATGTGCAGAAGAAGGACATTGACGCAGTCTTCATAAAACATGCCGTCCAAAGCTTCACAAGCAGCATGCAGGCCATAAGGTAAGATCAAAAAAATATAGTTTGTACATTGATACAATTACAACTACAAGACAGCAGATTGTTCAGCTACATTTTCTTATTTGAAATCTTAACACTGTTGGTCTGTCTGCTGTTAGAGTAAATTATTCAATAATGGCAGCCTGTTTCGTTTCAAGATGTATAAGAAAAGATATTTAATATTCTTCTGCAGAAGGAGGAAATTTACAGGTTCGTCAGACGCATCTAACCGATTCAAAGTTCCTCGTAAAGTGATGATCATTCATTACAGGACAGCATTTATACAATTCAGGTTTCCACAGGTAAGGGGTCCGCCCTCAGGTGAGGTTTAGACCAATCATGAGCAAATGGGTGTGGACTTGTACATTGATGAAGATGATTCTGATGAAGGCTAGGGGGGAAGCGGCCCCCACTTTCTCCCAGGAGACAAAAGGTGAAAACGTAACACAATGGCCACAACTGGTTCAGTCTGGTCTTAGAGTACTGGGTCTGGGGCAACATAAAGGTCCAAACTGCTCTAGATGGTTTGGTCCACTCCGGGACAAAAGAGGGCAATCAGGTCTTTGTAATCATTTAAATGTGTCTATTGTCTTAGCCCATGTCAAGCTTCAAGTAGAGAAACTGGTTCTGTTGTGTGTGACAACAGGAAATCATCTTCTACAGTCTGCTGCAGACATTCAACCCAAGATGATGTTTTTGATTCTTAAATGTAGCTTATTACATATAATAATTTTCTCTCACACTGCCTTCAGGGACCAAAGCTCATCTCAAGAGCAGCAGCAAGAAGCCACAGGAACCAGAACATCAAGGAGGGTCTTGGGAGAAGAAGAGAAGCAGAGGCTGTCTAAAGAGGTAGGTCCAAGTTTTGAAACACAGTGTTGGAAAATCACCACCAATCAGAGTTACATTCAGGGATGGGATGGTAGCAGTCTTTATTCAGTGTTGTACTTCCAAAGTGCTTATTTCCACATTTTCTTTCACACCCCATACTTTTGACAGATCTGCGACACAATCCTGGCCCACTCCAAAGAAAGGTTTTCTTTCACCAACCACCTTGTGAGTGCCACGCTGCTCCAAGGAGAGATGTTCCAACAGCACTGCCATGCATTCCCTGTTGAGGCTCTGAACACCACTGTCAAGGCATACCCCATGCTGAACCAGGTGAAGCTCAAGACTGAGCTGTCCCTTGTCTATGAGAGTGCTGAGTTCAAGGGCTGCTCTGGTGCACTGGCACTGTACCAGGTTCTACACAGTTACAACCTCCAGGAGACTTTCTCTGAGACTGTAGCTCTGTTGAACATCCTAATTACTACTCCCATGACAACAGCTGAAGCTGAGAGGTGTTTCTCGACCCTTAAGAGAATCAAGAACTTCCTGCGAAACACAATGGGCCAGGAGCGCCTGAATGCACTGGCCATGCTTTCAATGGAGAGGGAACTAGTCAGGAAGATGCCTGATTTTAATGAGAGGGTCATTGATTGTTTTGCTGCTTTGAAAGAGAGACGAGCTAAATTTCAATACAAGTGAGCAGTATGTATGCCGTCCATATTTTGTATTTTGTAGTATGTAAATAGTTTTATCCATCCATTGCACATTATCAGCCCCTGTGCCACTGCTCTTTATCCTGGATTTGCTGCACCTAAAATAAAATATGTGATAACTGAATACCAATGGCTGTGAGAGTCAATTTATTTAAGCCCGCTGATTTAGGTGAATTTACCCTTGTACGTGTCACCTTAACCATCAACGCAACAATTGCCCCCCCTGAGAGATTTGGCAGGAGCCGCCACTGACCGGAGATATTGAATGATGTCATTCTATTGCAAAAAACACTTGACATAAACGGACATCTCATCCCTGTGGTAAGACTACACAAACAGACGGAGTGATAGTAGCCTGTGATTGGTAATTGGTCGCCCAGGGACGACAGAGATAAGGTTTAAATGTCGCACTAAGTTTTTGATTTGTTACTAGTCAAATGTTTAACTGGGATGTTAATTCTATAACCCAAACTGTTTAAAAATAATAGACCGTTATGTCTGGGAGGTGAACAGTGTCACCCCAACGCACAAGTGCGCTGTATTGTTGTACTAGGCAACAACTATCAGACTGCACGGGAAAGGCCCTTTGTGAAACGAAGGTTTTTCCTTTCCGACTGAGGTTACTTAAAGAAAAAACCTCAACTATGGAAGTCATTTCTTTTTAATGTACTTTTTTGTTTTTCATATTTTATGTTACTGTATATAGTTATGTTTTCAGGTCTTGGGTTTACTGTGGGATTAGACTTACCGCATTTGGTATTGCATGTTTCAACAAGAATAGGATAGTTACACTTAATGTCAACGGGTTACAAAATCCAATTAAAAGAGGAAAACTCATAGCTAAGATGAAAAGAGAAAATGAACATATAATCTTTTGGCAAGAAACTCATATGGTGCGAGAGGAGCATGACAAACTTAAAAAGATGGGATTCAGAAACACTTTTTACTCATCCTATGCCAAAGGACGTGCGGGGGGTGTTGCAATATTGATTCTGAACAAAGTGGCTTTCCAAGCCTCCACACAAATTAACGATAAAGACGGTTGTTTTGTTCTGGTGAAAGGGACTCTCGATTCTAAGGAAGTAACACTGCTTAATGTTTATAGACCACCAGGACGGGACAACTCATTTATTAAAAAAAGATTCGATATAATCGCCACAGAAGTCACTGGTACTCTGATCTGTGGGGGGGACTGGAATGTGCAACTGCACGCCGCCCTAGATTCATCGAACCCAACAAAAAGAATGAACCCTGAATCAATACATGTAGCAAAGTTGCTTAAAGAGATTGGCATGTTTGATGTGTGGAGGGAACTCAATCCCTCAGTGAAACAATTTACTTTTTTCTCTCATCCTCACGCGGTCCATTCCAGAGTTGACTATTTTTTTATGTTTAACTCAGAGAGGCAGAGGATTATTGATTGCAGCATAGGGGTTAAAGATGTGTCGGATCACGCAGGTGTATATTTTAGATTGAATTTGGATGCCCAACCCAGGAACACAGTCAGGAGACTTAATACTAGCCTGTTGAACGACTGTCAGTGTAAGGAATATATTAAAAAGGGAATTGAGGAGTACTTGGATTTCAACGCTAGTGAGGATATATCATCAAGTATTTTATGGGACGTGGAGAAAGCTGTGATGAGAGGAAAACTTATAACGTGGGCTGCCAGAAATAAAAGAAATAAGCAGAAACAAGTGTCAGACTTAACAAACAAATTAAAAACCCTAGAACAACGACATGTTGAGTTAAATAACCCCCAAATATTAGAACAAATACAATCAACAAAGCAAAGATTAAATAAGATACTTGATGAACAAGTGGAGATTAAACTCAAATACATTAAACATAAGTACTATGAGGTTGGGCCTAGAGCTAAAAGATTGCTGGCATGGAAATTACGTAAACAACAAAATGAAAGATCAATCTTTCAAATTAGAGATCCCAATACCAATGCAATGTGCTACTCCACAGAGGATATACAACAAAGTTGTGAAAAATACTATAAGGAACTGTACTCTCAACCTGAAGCAGCAGAACCCTCAGTCATAAAACACTTATTGGAATCCCTTGATTTACCCTCAATAGGAGTAGAACTAAATAAATTGATGACACAGGAAATTACAGAAACAGAAATAGACAATGCCATATCTAGACTAAAAACAAATAAGGTACCAGGAGGAGACAGCTTTCCAGCCGAATGGTACAAAATATTTAGAGAATTACTGATACCTACACTTAAAAAATGTTTCAACTGTGTTCTTCAGGGTGGAGAGACTCCTGTATCCTGGAAACAGTCTATAATATCTGTAATCCCAAAGGCGGGAAAGGACAAGACGGAATGCAGTTCACATAGACCTATCTCTGTCCTAAATATAGATTACAGACTATTTGCATCAATAATGGCAAAACGACTAGAAAATATACTTCCTGATTTGATTGACACAGACCAAACAGGTTTTATCAAGAACAGGCAGACGCAAGATAATGTGAGACGTGCCCTATATCTGATAGATAGCATGAGTAAAAGCAAATCAGAGTCTCTAGCCATTAGCCTAGATGCGGAAAAGGCCTTCGACTCGATGGGAATTCTTATACCTGGTGCTACAGCGTTTTGGCTTTGATGATGCAGTTATTGGATGTCTTAAATCCTTATATTACTTACCAACTGCCCGAATTAAAATAAATGGTAGCCTATCAAAAGTAGTTAACCTCGAACGTGGCTGTCGTCAAGGATGCAATTTAAGTCCCGCCCTCTTTTCGTTATTCATAGAAGCACTTGCACAAGCCATAAGAGAAGATGTCTCCATAACAGGAATCTCAATTAAAAAAATGGAACATAAAATATCTCTGTATGCGGATGATGTACTGGTGACTCTATCCAACCCAAAATCCAGCCTACCTAAACTCATGTCATGTCTGGTGAAGTATGGCTCATACTCGGGATACAAATTAAACGTACATAAAACCCAAACTCTTTCTTTCAATTACTCACCACAGGAGAATATACGTAAAAAGTACAATTTTAAATGGAATGCAACTGTTATTAAATATCTAGGGCATCGTTTCTCAACGGGGGAGGTACCGCCCCCCAGGGGGCGTTCAGACAACATCGGGGGGCGCTGGAGCAGATATTTTAAAAAGGGGGGCGTTGAGGTGTTCTTGGGGGGCGTTCGCGCATTAAGTATTTTTCTCATGAAAAACAGCTGTCAGCAGTGTTATTACGGGTACGTTAGTAAATGCACGAACGGTCATTTCGCTCGGACAAACCGTCTTTTCAGTCAGAGCACCCATCTCTGAGCGCTCCCAGAGCGCAGAGCTCTGAACTTGGCCGGGCTCTGTGACGCAGACACACGTAGCGCAGCGCCCACATTTTTTTAAAGTGAGAGTGTCAATAAGAAGATGAAGCTAAAAACTCAGCTAGCAAAGGCAGAGCTTTTGATAGTTTCCAATGTGTCTGGGTAAGCTGCATTGTAGAAGAATCTTGACAGTTCATGTACAGTGCAGAAATTGCAATACTATGCTAGTCTACGATAGAAAGAACCCCGGTTCATCCCATCTGTAATGTCATATTTCAACCCTTGCCATCCTTTTCTTGCATAGCACCCGCAAATGAACACGGATAGGAGTGGAATAGGCTATATAACTGTAAATAGTTGATTGTCTTTGGATTTAGCCAGTTGGCGAAGATTTATGAGGAATAGGCTATTTAATTTGTGTTGCTCATCTAACAGCGATAAGGTGTTGTTTAATTTACGTTCTTGTTTAATTTCTATGAGTGTTTTCCTTGTAGGCTATGCTTGAGTGACATGTGTTTCAGTTTGTAGGCTCATGTAATTGTTGGCTATAAGCGAGAGAGAATATTTCTTATGTTAGTTTTGATACTCAGTCCATGTCCCCGCCGGTGACGTAAGCCTGTCGTGCCAAATACTCCCTCCCCGCGTATACACACTACCCTCAGCGCTTATGCGTTTGCTTCGTTCGCTTCCTTTCAATACAGCTTATTTAATTTAGTTAAAATTAGTGCTAATACCATACCACCATACCAGAACATCACAGCAGGAACAACCTATCTCAAAAAAGCGATCGTATTGTAATAAACCAGTCCGGAAAGTTCTCTGTCGCTTACCAATAATCTAACCTGGAGAAATCAGCTACGAATGTCCCCTCCCCTCGCAGGTTCATCACAGTATATTACATAAATGTATTACTGTTAAGTGTTGTTGTGGATGTTATCCCTAGTGCCATTCTGAGGTTAGCATTGCGATGTGTTCGTCTTAACGTTTACAAACTAAAATATACGATCGCTTTTTAGTGATATGTTGCTCCTCATGTGATGCTGTCGTATATTTCCACACACATGCATAGATAGTATGATAGGGGGTCATGCTATTCTGTAGCCTTCATGTTCGCACCAGCGGGCACCCGGAAGGGTGACATCACAGTGACATCACAGGGGACGGCCCTCATGACCATCTAGATAAGGTGATAGGCTATGACCTGTGACTGTATTTGCATAAGAGGGCAGGGATCTGGGGGACTAGGGAAAACCAGCGAGGAAGGGAGGAAGCGGTCTCTTTTTGTCACCAGGCCCCAGGATCAACACGTGTATGTATGAATCTGTTTGTAACTCGGATTAAATCATCTTAAACTCACTAGCTGTTGTTTGATTCATAACCAATAAGAATACACGACAGTGATGGCGAGCTAGCCAGGAGTCCAAAAAAGGAAATCTACGTTTGAAAACTTAAGCTCAAGCCACAGCTCTAAAGACGGTAAGAATTAAAATAGCGCTATTTTCTGTTTAAACCGCTAGGGGCGCGTGTGCAACAGCTGGGTTTTCAAACAATTTCTTTGTGACTAAAACAACCTTAAAGTAAAGTCTTATTGGAATAGAAACACACTTTTCATAATCTTTAAGCTGGGGTTGGTGAGAGTCGGACTTTGAAGTCCGTTTTTGTAAATATACGATTAGATTGGTATATTGGTGATATAGGGCTGAATTTGGTAATTCGCTTTTTTATGTTAAGATATTAGTTGTGTAACTAATAGCGGTATTACGGAATATCGTGAGTGTGTGTGTAGAATTGTGTTAAGGTGTAAATGGACGGGGTAGTCTGTTTTATATTGTAGCAGTGGAGAACATGTGAGGCTCTTTTGTCTGTTTGGAAGGACGCCATTGTGTAAGCGGCCATTTGCAGTGTACTGTCAGCAGAGCGTAGACGCCATTTGTGTTGTCCTGTGTAAGCGGAGCGATAACACGCACGCTCGGGCACGCGCGCAGACACGCGGACACAAAGAAGCCTAGATATCTCTGTGAAGAGAATACATTGTAGAATATTTGAATGAGATAAATAATAGTCTAACTGGATTGAAAGATAGTCGTGAAGTTGTTGTGTCGTGGAAGATGGCATTATTGTGGAAAAGCAATGTTATGTTGTAAAGATTGATCTGGGAGTCCACAGCGGGTTTTTCCCCCAGAAGGACAAAGACTAGCCCCTCCTTCCCCTACTCCATTTTTACACGGAGGCGCTGGCGCATGCGCAATCGATACGCAAATCGGTTGTTTGGCGCCGCCTGCTGGACGAAATACGACAAGACATTTTAAAACACTAAATCCTCAGGGAGATACAGCTGAGGTCTATGAAACAGTCCGATACATTAATAAATAGATGGTTATAAATGATTGTAATGTATTACATTACTTATATTAATTTAATTAATTACTAATTGATTGAATTAATTATTCAGATCATTTCATTTTCTGTTTCACAGAACTTTGATCAATTGTTTTGTGATAATCTAATAATAATCATTTCTTTTTTCGATAATAGCTGAATGACTTCGCAGGTTTACATCAATGAAGTGTCAATGAATGATTCTAACTAATCATTCATTCCTTTCACTTAACCAGTCGATTTCTTTAACAGGTTGTAATTAATAACTAATCATTCATTCCTTTCATTTAACAGTTGATTTATTTACAGGTTGTAATTAATATTTGTAATTTACATATTTTATTTTAGTTAGGTCATTTCCACAGTGTTTGATTAAGGAATAGCAGAATAGTACATATTTGATAGTTGAGCAGTAAAAGGGTTTTTGTAAATCAGTGAATACTTAGGTGTTGATCAGCCTTTGTGATTTAATAATTGTGTTGACCAGAACTGTAATTAGTATTGAATGAGTAATCAAGTGACACATATTCATAAACAATTAGGAAACACATTTAAGTATAAAGTACTTACAAAGTGATTAGATTTAAGTTAATACTGCACTGACATACACAAGAGGCAAATCTGTTGTTCTGGGTTGTAGTGGTTTTGTGTGGACGGTTAATACAGTTATATTGGACTAGCATTTGTTTAGCAAACAAGACAATAGGAAGGTGGGTTGTAAGGAGCGTACACCTTATCTAATATAGAATATTGTCAGCATATTGAGCAAGTAGAATGGGGTCGAATTCCACGAAGCTGTTAAAAGATATTAGTGAACATCGTGGAATGTTGGCTACGTTATCCCCTATGGCTGTAGTGGAAAAAATGAATCCTCTTGTTAGGGAAATTAGCAAAATGTCTACGAAATGGAATAGCCGTTGGGCATACATTGAACAGCCGTGGCCGAAAGAGGGCAGCCTTAATTTACAATTAATTGCAACATTGGAGATACTTATCAATGGGCACAAAGCACATCAAAGAGGAAAGATTAGATCAGAGAAACGCAAGTTAGAGTTAGCTATTTTAGATCTATTTAAGGTAGAGGGACAGAAAATAGCTCAGATGGAACCGGAAAAGAAAAAAGAATTGGCCAGAACACTGGAACAGAAACTGAACATTTCATCCCCAGACCTGTGTCCTGCCCCCAGTCCCCCTCCATATGCTAAGGCACTGGAGGATCATTCCCAGAAGAAGAAGAAGGAGCCAAGGGGAAAAGGGGACGACAGGAGTGACGAGGAAGATGACAGCGAAGATGGCAGTGCAGACTCAAGTGATGACGACAATGCAGATGGAGGCTACAACGCGCAGGTCAGGAAGATGATAGCCACAGCCGAAAGGAAAGGTGGGAGAAGACGCCCGGAGAAAGAGGGAGATTGTCACCGAATGTCATCAAATACATTAAAGAACTGTCCAGTGCTGATTCGGGGTAACAAGATGGAATATCATCCGTGGCATCATACAGATTTGTCTGAAGTGATCGAGAAACTCCCAGTTCTTCAAGAGGGAGGACATTCGTGGACGCGAGAGGTCGACGTGATACTGACAGGAACGCAGGCCGCGATGGGAGACCTGAAAAGACTCTTAGCTTTTATTGCAGGATTGGATACAATGCAGGAAATATTGATGAAGGCAGGACTTCATAGATATATCAATACATCAGTTTATGATCCAGAGCTCTTCGCAGCAAACAGAGGCAGGCTGTGGAAAGCAATCAGAGAGACCTACCCTACTCACATTCACCCAGACAATATCATTGTGAAGCCACTGGGGGGGGATGAGAATCCCAGGGGTTATATTGCCCGTGTGCACTCTCAATGGAGAAGTGTGACAGGGAAAGACGCTGAAGATAACCCCTTAGAAAAATCCATAATCAGGGAAAAAATACAAGAAGGGCTTCCTACCCCAGTTAAGGATAAGCTAGCAGAAGTGGTGGGGCTACGACACATGAACAAAGCTGTTTATATAGACCACGTAGCTCATCAAGTTGAGTTATATCGAAAGAACATTCAGATACAGAAGGCACGAGACGAAGAATCCCTCAGAATATTGACTCATTTGCAATTGACTGAAAGCGAGAGGAACATAGAGGGAGTGCAGGCTTTAGCCCCACAGCAACAGCCACCTGGAGTGCAGACTGCTACTTACCAGTCCTACTCACAGGGGCCACAAGGGGGGTATCCTGCTACTTACCAGTCCTACCCACAGGGGCCACAAGGGGGGTATCCATACCCACAAGGGCCACCAGGGGTGCAAGCGGTTCCATGCCAGATGTACACACAGCCTGGCCAAGGACCACCACCAGGGGGATGGACAGCAGCAGGGAAGGAGATGCTAGAACCATGCCAATGCGACCAGAATGGACATCTAGCCTGTGCCTGCTGCAACAGGCCCCAGGGGGGCGCAGGGGGGAGCCAAGGAGGAGGATATTGGCCCCCTACTACACCTGCTCCAGGAGTGATGAACCCTTACGGAGGCCCAGCAGCTGGCCTATAGGGGTGCCCGGAAGATCCGAGTGGGAGGTGCCAGCTGGTGGTGACACAGAAGCCTGAAGGCGCCACGCACCTCCCTATGTCTAGAGAATATGTGAAGACAATCGGATTTGAGGGAATTAAACAGCTGATTCCTACAACTGAGCTTGTAGACTTAGAGTACAAGGGACAGAGAGCAACTCTGTCAACACTTGTGTCAGAACACACGCCAACAGGGCTGCTAGGGAGAGATGCTCTATGCCAATTGAACTGTACAGTAAAATGCACACCTAACGGCTGTCAGGTGACGGTGCCATCCGGTGTTCAGATTCCATCGACAGCCAGAGTGATTAAGCATAGAACAGACCTACAAGCTTTGCCTTTAAAGGGAGCTGATATAGAATATTGGGTTGATGGGTCTTGTTACGGGGTAGGAGAAACGTTGTGCGCTGGGTATTCCTTAGTTAAAGCACAGAATTCAAAGTTTATTGTAGAACAGGCTGAGGCAGTTCCTCAGCCTTGCTCGGCTCAGTTGGCTGAATTGATTGCCCTCACGGAAGCATGCAACTTGGGAACCGGACGGAGAGTGACAGTGTACACCGACTCTGCCTATGCACATAATGTTTGTCATTTTAATGGAGCTGTATGGAGGGGGCGGGGTTTTAAGAGAACTGATGGTACGCCTATACAGCATCACGCACAGATCATGAAGCTGTTACAAGCCATGATGAAGCCAAAGGAATTAGCCATAGTGAAGTGTGCCACACACAGGTCTGACTCATCACATGTCACACAAGGTAACAGGGCTGCAGAGGATGCAGCCAAAGCCATTACAGGAGCAGACAAGGCAGGTAAAGGTCTTCTGGTCACACATGAAAAGCAATTACAGGGCATGGTCACACTTGAGGATTTATTGATGTTACAGAGTAGAGTAACTACGTTAGACAAGAGCGTTTGGCTAGCAAGGGGGGCAAGTCAGGATGACACAGGTCTATGGAGGAATCATGAGGGGTTGGTTGTAGCACCCTCAGATTTATTAGGCATGTTAATACAGGAAGCTCATGGATTAGCACATGTGGCTAGGGGGGAGGTAAGACGCAAGATTACCAAGAAATATGGGTTTTGGAGTCCATATTTGATGGAACAGATTGACCATGCTTTAGGTCAATGTGGGGTCTGTTGGAGAAACAACATCAGAGTGGGTACACCAGTGGTGTCTGGGCATATCCCTACCCCAATAGGGCCACGGGTGGTGGACAGGGGGGTGGATGTACAGAGTAGGCAGGATGTTGTGCCAACAGGTGCCGAGGTCCCCAGAGAACCTGAGAAGGAGGAGCTACGAGGAGATGCTGTGGTGTTGCCAGAGCCAGTGGCAATGCCAGTGTTACAGCCAGTGACATTACCGGCAGTGCCTGAAACCGAGGGGACAGCGGAAAGCTGTCCAGATGCCAATGAACCAGAAACCAACGAAGCAGAGAGTGTTGACAGTCTGGAGGTCCAGCCTGGGGGTGTCCAAAGCCTGGACACCTGTGCTACTGGGGATGCTGGCGAGTGCCTGCACCATGCTTCAGATGATGCTGAGGGCGACTCCCCAGACCTTGATCAGCGTGGGAGGGGACCAGGCGGCTGCCTTAACCTCAATGACACTGACGGACGACGACCAGTTAGGAAAAGATTAAAGACTATGAATAGGGTAGTGAAGCAGCAGATCAAAGGGAACGACGGGAATGGACAGCAGATGATAGCATGGCTGGAAACGGTCTTAGGGGCATGGGAAACTTATTTTGCCAAGATAGGAGCACCTATTATAGCAGACATGATTTTTGACTTTCTTAGGAGACAGGGCCTCATTGACTGTTTTTGGAAAATCAGTCACTCAGTCCACGTTAATGAACTTTTCAGAAGACTAGTCCTCACCTGAGGTGAAGATCTATGCATTAATGCATTCCCTTTGTCCTATGCTTACTGTTGGAGAATTATGTGTTATGATAACTGAATGTCATTATTTGTGTATTGTTTGTTTGTTTCTATATCGTGTGATTGAGGTCAGTTGAGAAGTGATGTGGTGGTTATACAAAGCTAGGAGAGAGGTTCTGTTCCTAGCGCAACGAAAATGGAAAGCTCCTGACTATGAAAGTGTTATCAATCTGAGACAGCGGTAAAGGCTGTTCTCCAACTGGGTACAAGTGCTAGTAACCTCTGACCCTGACGCTTCAAGGACAAAGAAAACATCGGTCGTTGGAAGTTTCTGTATTGATTTGTGCATGATGAACTGTGTTTAGTTTAATTGTGATTGTTATTTTCAAAATTCTTTTTATTATTGGTTGTTTTTTATTTTTTGTTTATGATATCTTTGGTTCCTAATACTGGTCCTGGGTTGGTCTGTGTTATTGTGCTTCTTGTGTTGTGTGTTGGTGTAGTTTTTCTGTCTGTTGTTGTTTATTTTTTAATTTTTAATTTTATTTTAAAAAAAAAAAAAAAAAAAATTTTTTTTTTTTTTTTGAGTTAGTTTGTGGGGTTTTGTGTTTTTGTTTTTGTTTTGTGGTCGTTTAGTTTCGGAACACCCTCTGGGTGGTCCGAGGGGGGATGTGTCGTATATTTCCACACACATGCATAGATAGTATGATAGGGGGTCATGCTATTCTGTAGCCTTCATGTTCGCACCAGCGGGCACCCGGAAGGGTGACATCACAGTGACATCACAGGGGACGGCCCTCATGACCATCTAGATAAGGTGATAGGCTATGACCTGTGACTGTATTTGCATAAGAGGGCAGGGATCTGGGGGACTAGGGAAAACCAGCGAGGAAGGGAGGAAGCGGTCTCTTTTTGTCACCAGGCCCCAGGATCAACACGTGTATGTATGAATCTGTTTGTAACTCGGATTAAATCATCTTAAACTCACTAGCTGTTGTTTGATTCATAACCAATAAGAATACACGACAATGCCCTGGAAACGAACACATAAGCACTCCGAACAGCTGTCAGCGTCTTTTGTTGCTATAGGAAACCACTACTCTGCTTGCGATTGATCAGCTGTCAGCAGTGTTATTACAGGTACATTCGTAAACGGTCAGTTCGCTCGGGCAAACCGTCTTTTCAGTCAGAGCACCCATCTCTGAGCGGTCCCAGAGCGCAGTGCTCTGAACTTTGGAACTGTGTTAACAAAGTCTAATAAAAAATTAATAAATATTAGCATCATAAAACAGTCTGTTTGTATTCTCTGATGTTGTCTGAGTTTGTTTAACAGCATTAAACAGCATTTTTATTCACATTCACATGGCTTTTCTGCTCTCTGGTAAACTAATGATAATGATATTCCAACTGCCCAGTTAAATCAAATCCATTATTTGGCATTCAGTGACATGCTTTTTAAATGATATAACACAGAATATTAGTCAACATGAATATTCAGGGAAGAAAAAAAGCCATATTTTTTTTATGGGGGGCGGTAAGAGACCTGGATAATGGACAGGGGGGCGCTGGCCCAAAAAAGATTGAGAACCACTGGTTTAGACGGTAAGGCAGAGAATTCCATGTCGAGATCTTTATGGATCACACACACACTTCTTTCTTTCTTTTTTTTCTTTATTTATCCAGGGAAAACTGAGACCAAGGTGTCTTTTGCTCCCTGTCTACACTATTAGTATGATTACAAAGCTACATTAAATATATATGAAATATACAACACAATAAAATACAAAACATTAATCGTAAAACTAATTAACACAGCGTGAGCTTAGAATTATAAGGTTCTATCTCCGTTTAGGGCAGTTCAGAGATATTGAGCGTCAACGTTTTTACATTCCATTATGTTTTGTGAGATGGAACCTTTGTATTTCATGAATTACTAACTCAAAAATGTCAACATTTAAAAAAATAACACCACACATGCATTAATAAACACCTAATGGATCAGATTATGTACAAAACTAAATGTTGACAAAAATGGAGATAGAACCTTATAATTCTAACGTCACGACAGGCTAATGTACATGCAAACTGAGATGCACAGATTAGGGATGAGACTACATTAGCAAAATACTCTAATATTGATACAGTATCGGGCCACAGACAACCTACAGCAGGGGGTCTCCATGTCTGGCAAGGCTCCAGGGCCATGAGGACAGTGTTGTCAGGCAGGGACATGAAGAAGTCCTCAGAGTCCACCTCAGTCCCGTCCTCCTCACACACCAGGGACAGACACATGGTGGACAGGGACAGCAGCAGAGCCTCGCACACCTGGACAGACAGAAAGCCAAGGGATATTTTCAGGAAACAGTCCAACTAAGTGAGTATGAAGTCAAATCTGTATTATGTGTTTGGTTTTTTCTCCTCAATATCTCTTAATTTTCATAATCATTGTGTTTTGCATCAAGTCTCTCTCTCTCTCTCTCTCTCTCTCTCTCTCTCTCTCTCTCTCTCTCTCGCTCTCTCTCTCTCTCTCTCTCTCTCTCTCTCTCTCTCTGTCTCTCAGCTCCTCCAGAGTGCCGGCTGTGACGCCCTTCCTGGTCTCCCTGTCTTGGGTGACCACTCTGAACGGCCGTTGGGGAGCCGACCACACACGCCTGGACACGGACCTGTGGAAGAGGAAGAGTGAAGATGATTTTCAGACCTGATGACACAGATCACTGGCGGACTCAGGGGGGGGCAGGGGGGGCGACCGCCCCTCCTGGTGCCCCCACGGTAGAAAAACGTCTCGCTTAAGTGCCCTTTTGAGTGGCAAAAATGCCCTTTTGAGTGGCGAAATTAGAGGATGTGCCCTATTGGCTGCCCTTCCAATGGTCTAAACTTGACCATGTGCACTGATGGGGTCCCACAGCGTTGACACATTGACATTGCCGTAGTAAGACAGCTAGACACTTTACCGCAGACTGTAGATGTACAAAGCTATCTTAATGACTCACTAATTATAGAACAAAAACAAACCCTCATATAGATGGTCCCAGGGTCGGAGTGGGACTCATTTTCAGCTCTGGAGTTTCATGCCTCAGACCGGCCCACTTTAGTTCACAACCGATTACAGTAGCCTATATTAAAATCATGTAATTACAACCGTGGTATTTGAAGCCGCTTTTCCACTACGGTGCTGACCTGGTGCTGACCCGGGTCAGCCCGCTTCGTTCCCCTTTTCCATTCGTCGTTCCAGGTCGCTTCGGTCCCAGGTCAGCTCGCTTCTTTAGCTCCACATCAGAGCAGGGTCTAAAATTTCATATCCGGGTCTCTTTGCCAGGCTGCGTGTGACGTGTGACGCTGCACACCGTTGATTGGTCAATGGAAAATCGTCATCCCATGTCCCATCCCATATTATTTCTTCACTAACCGCCATCTTGAAATACCACATTCACTCTAGGAAAATGTCACTACATTTTCTGTAATAGCTTATTAATAAAGATTCAGAAAATTATGCTGACCATCGTATTATCTTAGTTTAATGTCATTTCAATGAATCATATAACTTTTATTTACAACAAGCACAACACAAAAATCGCTATTATGCACCGGCTTTGTCCGTGAATAACACCGGCTGTGGAGGTGTTACAAACACAATACTCCTTTGCTAACTTCACCCTCTGTCTACGGTCATTTTGAGCCCTTAACCACCGCGCTGACACCCCGAGAAGTTATGCTTTTAACCGTAAACTCGATGAACCGGGAGTTCGCCGTTCACTCATGAGTCAAATGCCGGTTTTAACAGGGAATTCGCTCCGCGCTGTGTCCACGGTGATAGGAGTGGAGGATCGACTCCATTCAAAAACGTTTGAATTCCCTGGCTTCTCCTCTTTACGGACACGTTTGAATTGTTATCCTAACCCCCGGTAAACCGAAGTTATTAACCCGCAAACGGCACCGTGTTTGTCTGTGAATAACACCGGCTGTGTCATGAGTCAAATGCCGGTAGATTCGCATCTTGTCGGCGTTTCCCAATGATGATACTACAGTTCATACAGCAGACAAGTGAAGGCAGTGGTTTTAAGGGTTCAAAAAACATGACTTTATTATGTGTACATAGCTTCCTCTCTCTCTTTCTCTTTCTCTCCCCAAAAATCACGGCTGTTGCTGTGTACACCCGGAAGCTTTTTGCCAGGCTGCGTGTGACGAGTAACTCCGCCTACTATCGTCTACTCCTCCTACTAGTCCGGGTCGGTTTGTGTATAATGGAAAACCAGAACAGATCAAAGTGACCCGACCTGACCTCGAACTGATCTAACCCTGCACTAACGCGGGCTGCTGATGGAAAAGCACCATGAGTCTGTAATAGCGGACTCACTGTTCTCTACAGTCTTCTCTACATTTACAGGATGCTATGTCATGGGTTTGCTTCATTGTTCCCACACTGGTACAACAGCTCACCTGTGCCTTCTACTGTGATAGCAGCAATCCCTTGCTGGACACTACTAGGGTAACCAGGTCCCAACAAACCAAATGTGGGACAAGGAGTATGTTTGTGTGGGACAATGTGGGACACCCTCTCAACAGGCCCGGACCGAACTTTAGGTGCCCCTAGTAGCATCCGCTTCCCCTGGCCGAGTTGAGAGCGATGTCTATCCAATTTTTTAAATATATATGCATTTCCATTCTGTTTCCTATTCTGTTTGGTTTATTCAGTAGCATCCAATAATAGACTATGCAGATAAAAACATAACAAATATATAACAAATATATTTTATTTGAATGTGAACCTCACAATAAAGTATCTGTATGGAGCAGAAAGTGAAGTCAAAGTGCAGTATCAATTTAGGCTAGTATATTAATAAAGAAAAGTAGCCTGACAGTGTTAGGCCTGTAGATGATTGAGTATGTAGGCTATCTAGTTAGCTAACTTGCCTCCCATTTGCAACACAAATGCATTGACATAGCTATCAAGGCTAACGCGCGCACACACTAGACGAAAACATAAAACACAACTCTGCACTCATTCAGACAATGACAGTGATAACAGCTGGTTAAGGATAAACCAATTGCCCAAGTCATTTTTCAGTGTTTTACATAGCCTGAAACTACAGATTGTAAGCTTTCAAATGCTTTTTAAATCGGATTTTTTTTTTAGGACGACACAAGTATTTGAATGTTGGTGCACCTCAGACAGAGACTGGGAGAAAAATCACTCTGCTGCAGCAACAAACGCTGTTAACAGCTAGCGGCTAACAGTGGTACATCGCTACGAACGTCTAACTACGTTTTTATAACATCGCACAACATGCTGAGAACATGAACATGCTAAAAACACATAAATAGATGAACACACAGTCCTTGATTTTGAACCCATCCTAAAACAAAAGTATGTTTACAAGTAAAGTGGTCACTTACCAGTAGCCTACGGCAAACGAGAACAGTGAACCCAATCCACAAATGATAAGTATTTAGTGATCGTTAAACTGTTGTTTGTTATATCGAGTGGGTACTTGATACTAGATATTGTTGACACAATAAGTTTCACTTTACGAGCCCTTTGAGTCAGCGGGTGGTTCGCACAAGCAGCCAGCTCCCTATATCCACGTGGGGCCGTTGCCATGGGAACATGAATGCTGTTTCCTGATAGGCTGAAGACGTTCCATAGAATCTGGACGTTCTGCTGCAACTGAACATGTCAGCGCTTGGTTGCGGCGCTTTGTTGCGGCGCTTAGATGGACACTGGCCCCGTGGCCGCGCAAAGGGGGACATCTGGTCACCCTATTTATATGGTATCGGCCCAGAATGGTACCGGCCCAGCCGCCCAGAACGGTATCGGCTTGCAAGTACTACCATGACTGAAAACCGGCCCAGACCGGCCCAAAACCAGACCGGCCCACCGGGAAAACTCCAGATCCTCCCGATTAGCCACCCCGGGCCTGTCATATTTTGGCCAAATTGAGATCTGCCTAACTCTACTCTCCTAACACCGCTGATTCACTGTGCGTTATTGCCAATGCCGTCAGCCTATCAGAATGCTTGTTACATTCCAAAATCACTATCTGCTCAAGTCATCTCTTTGACAGGCATTTTTGACACTACATACAAAGATGGCTCGGCTGACCACAAGTGAAGTATGACCTAGGCAATTATGCTACGAGGCTAACAATATGATTCTGCAAAGCTGTCAAGTGTAATGAAAAGTGGTACACGGACAGTTAAAAATAACATTATTTAAGAAATATAACAAAAAGCAACAACTTATCATTTGATGCAATGAATCATAGGTGCTCTTTCTTTTATTACCTGTTTTGTAGCTTAACCCCAAAAGTCCCATTCCACTGCTATCGGCATAAAGGAGGAAAACAAACAAAAACCTACGCCACTCAAACGTCTTAGGAAGATCAATTAAAATATTACGGACTTTCTCTTTCCCCCATCTAATTTGATTGATCAATGTACCAACTGTCAATTGTGTCGAAATCATACGTCATAAGCTAAAAGCTGCTTATGAGGTCAGTCTGTGCAGGCTCCGCAGGCAGACAGTTCCCCCTGTCGTTCCTCGTGCCGACAGTTCACTTCCTTCATGATTTGCTCATGCGCTTCCTGGGTGAAGTGCTAACAGTGTCATTAACGGAGCCGAGCACCTTAGCCCTTGATGACGGCGATGGGTCGTAGTTTGATGGCCTTCTTGCTAATTCCAGCGTCATGGCAAGTGTTGACGACATCTGTCACATCTTTGTACGACTGAGGTGCCTGGAAACACAGAAAACACCATTAGTCCCTATTCATCACCAAATAGAGTCTGGTAGTACTGGAATACAAGACTGCTATGATTCTAAAAGGGTTATTCCATAGGTAAATCTTTATTTAAGACTCTAAAGCAGGGTTTCCGTTAGAAAAATTTGCCGTCGGACATCGTGTCCGGGAAGAATTCGATTTACCGGACAAACGTGATATATTCCGGTCATCATATTAAAATATAATATTTTTTTTTTTTTGCAAAATCATATTTTTTTTCTTCCAAATCTAATATAGCTGTTTGTCGCGGTGATTACTGTTGTGTAGCGGCCTATATATGCCATTTAATGTCTATTTCTCATCCGATACAATTAGATGCGAGCTATATAATATATAATAATATAACATGATTTGACGGATGCGCGCTATGCCATGCGTCAAATCCAGCGCTGAACGGGTCCAGCGCTGAACAGGCGCCTCACTGGGAACTGAACAGACAGCATCGATCAATGAACGGACTCCACATTACGTTAACTGAAGTTTGTTAAATTGTTTGGGATGTGAGTTTTCTATTTTCTCTTTCCAGTTTTACCCTTTTTTTTTAAATCAATAAAACAACGTCATTTCTATAAGTCTCGCTGGTTGGGAAGGCATTTCGTTTAGCTCGGGAGTATGACAATGGGAAGAACATAACTGTATAACTGAATGACAACAAATGTATGAGTAATGAGTAAAACAATGTCACTTTTATAGTATGTTGTTTAACTTGCCGTTCGGTCGCCATGGCTCTAGTGTGTGTAGCAGCTTCAGCTAGCTGGCTAGAAACTTCTAGGGGTGCGTTCGTAAACACGCTCTGAGAGCGCCGGAGCGCACGCTGGCTTCGATGTCACAGAGCGACCGAGTCGTTCGATTGGACGAGAGGCGTTCCGCGAGTGCTGATCGGATTTCCAGAGCGTGTTTACGAACGCACCCATAGATGGGAAATCAAGAAACCGTATTACTATGGTGGACGGGTTGGCAGGGTTGCCAGATAGGCATGGGTTACCGCCGAATGGGCTACTGTGTTTAAGCGGTAATAGACTGGTTAAACTGTAATCCCATCTGGCATCAATCCCATGTGGCACCTGTGCGCTGTTTCGCATAGGCCGGCCTACACATTAGGAGTCATCATCATGCCGGTGTCAAATCATATCATAATAAAAGAAATACATAGCCTATATATTCGTCTTTTTTAAAATAGAAGGAATCAGAATGTGAACTTTAGCGAATTGTATTCAAAGGGAATTATTTTCACCGGACAATATGTCCGACGACTTTTCAATATGTCGGACTTCAACAAAATTTACCGGACAAAGACCGGTAATTGCCGGTTAACGGAAACCCAGCTCTAAAGGCCAATTCAGTTCTTTCAGGTTAGTATCTAGTACTACAATAAAACATGTTTACAATTACTATTTACAATTCAAAGGGCTTTATTGGAATGGGAAACTTCCAGTTGAAGTTCAGTTGCAGAACTATTTTTTGTTGGCGGAGCCAAAATAAATGATTAAATAAACAAACAAATCATAATCTGTTGTCGCTTATTACTGTTAACTAATAAATGGTGCTGTAGAACTGTTGTATAAAAGCAATATCACACTTGAGGTCGTGCTGTTATACTGAATATCAGCACGGCTGTGATTGTCTTCGGTGCTCGGCCCGCGGCCGAATCACAGCCGTGCTGATATTCAGTATAACAGCACTCCCTCTCGTGTGATATTGCTTAAATAACTGTCTGGTTTCTCCTGCCTACCTCCTCCATGACCAGTTTGGGCGAGGCCACCCGGATGGCGATGCCCTTGTCTGCCAGCTTGTCCAACACGTCCTGGAAGTCAAAGTTCCTGCGGGCTTTGGCCCGTGACAGGGCACGACCCTGAAAGCACAACGGTGAGTTGAACCACTCGTACACACAACCTTTTAGTTCTTGTGATGGGTAAATAGGTCAGAAGTAAATGGTGAAAAAACGTTTTGTTAGGTTGAAAACGATTGACAGTGGCTATTGGGAACTCTAGCAAGCAACATGTTCAACATCGGCCGATCAAAGGGTGATGCGGTGAATAACTGATTGATTCGTCGGAAAGAATAGATAGAGAGAGAGAGAGAGAGGCGTAGAGGCCTTGGGTGATGCTTACCGCGCCATGGCAGGTGGTGCCAAAGGTCTCAGTCATGCCCTGTTCTGTGCCTGTCAACACATAGCTGCAGGTGCCCATAGTCCCCCCGATCAACACAGGCTGCCCTGTGAGCTGGCGGCAGATAGAAACAGAGACTGAGGTTTAGTTGATACGGTTTTGGCGAGTATAACGTAAACATTGTTTTTCAAATGTTGCTCACAAATTAAGCAATGACTTAACCAAGCTCTGCAGCATCCCAGGATGTTCTAGAACATCCTTACCTAGCGACCATTCTAGACTATTCCACAGCACTAGAACATCCTTACCTAGCGACCATTCTAGACTATTCCACAGCACTAGAACACCTGGCCTACCTAGCGACTATTCTAGACTATTCTCTAGAGGTGTCAGGTGACTGTAGTAGTTGCCGGTACCTGGTAGTCGACGGCGATGAGGGGGTGGTGCGGGGGGAAGGCCCGGGTGGAGCCCTTGCGGTGCACCAAGAGGGTCTTCTGCCGGCCGTCCACCATGTGCTCCTCCACCTTGGCGATGTTGTGGGACACGTCGTAGATGACGTGCATGTCCAGGTCGTCGGGCGTGGTGGTGAACACCTTGGCGAAGGCCTGAGGGGGACGGGAGGACCAACAACCGCACCAAGGAGATGTTACACCGACACACCCACGGCGATGACCACCTCAGACCTCTGAGTACATATGTAGTGTGTGCTGTACACTTCTGACACGTTTCAACTCGCGCGGATAGACATTGGCTTTTTTCGTCGGCGTCTAAAATGTCTGCTTTTGACCTGTGAGTGCTAACGGGTGCATCTTGGTATTCTAGCTTTTTACATTTTTGGGTCATTAAAGGTAGACTCTGGGATATGACGTCAGGCCAGGAAGTCCCAGCAACTTCTACCAGAGATATTCACTTCATTACTTTATTACTGTAGGATTACTTATTTTACTTATTATTATTATTATTATTATTATTATTATAGTGATTTTGTATCTGAATGCTGCAATGCCAATGTTGAGGAACCAAAGCGAAAGAATTTTACCTGTGTACAGTGAGATGTACAGTGAGATGTAAAAGCGATTCTGACTCTGATATTAATACGTGAACGACACCGGGTGGCTCCTCTCATTTCTCCTCTCAGGCCAACACCCTGCCAACATTTAAACAGGCCCTCAAAACCCACCTCTTCCAGCTCACCTTCACCAGTTAACCCTCTCCCCCTCCCCTTCCCATGTGTCCCCAGCACTACCTTAATTAGGCCCCTATACATTATTTTATTACATTTTTTGTTTCTTTTTATTATTACTACTCGATCTTTTCAGTTTGTAAAGCGTCTTTGAGTGTCTAGAAAAGTGCTATATAAGTCTAATGTAGTATTATTATTATTATTATTATTGTTTCCTGATCGGCTCCGTTTTCTGGTAGCGCTGCCCGCCCCTTTCCCCCGTGGACGTCACATCCCAGAATCGACCCTCCATCGACCACGGCCCCCCCATCGTCTGCTGTACCTGTCTGGTGAGGAAGGTCATGGAGGAGCGGTTGACCCAGGCGTAGTTGCCGGCGGCGGCCATGCCCTTCAGGTAGTCCTGGCCCTCCTCCGACGTGATGCGAGCGCAGGCCAGCTGGCGGTCGTTCACCGCAATCTTGTCCCGCTTCATGGCCTTCTCCATGGCAACAAGGGCGTCTACAAAATGTAGGCGTCCAGAAATATCCCCCCGTTAAAAAAACTCCTCACGCTTACAACCCCGGGGTAAATATGTTACTAGTTTATGAACACAGCCCAGGCACGCTGTTTTGAGATGAACAACAACAACATCAGTTCATATTATTTCAGTTTGAAATAACAGCCACATAAATTGACCCAAGAACAAGAAGTTAACTGCAATTAACCTAAAACAATAATACACACATACACACATGCACACACATGCCATCACAATCATTTAGAATCTCTGAATTTAGAATGTTTGGTTGCTGAAATATGATTTGAAAATATACACATTTGACTCATTGCCATAGAAACTAAGAATTATAAAGATGCAATTACTTTTGAATATGTTGATGTCACAATCAATCCTAGCAACTTCAGCAGAATGTTTGAGATTAGAATGTTTGGTTGATACTTGATAGGCAGCAATGTTGAATGGAATTCAGTTTTGGTGGCTACAACCCCAAGACTAGACCTGTGACTTATTTCTACAAGCTAAAATTCCAAATTTTTCAAAAATGAGCGTCCATACTCAACAAGTTGACCGTTCTGCCACACTCCAGGTGCTCTCTGGTGCAGGGGAGGGAGGCAGGTGTGCAACCAAGCCTCGGCTCACATCTCCAGTGAGTACCTCTCTCTCGCCCAAAACTCTCTACAACTCTCTAAGTATTTGTAAAACTGCATAATTTGTGAAGAAATTACATTGTAACAAGAATTATTCAGAAATGTATCATGACTTCTTCTACAGCCTCTCTCTCCTCAGCCTCACACACCTGTGCAGGCAGCCGCCCCTGGTCTCCCACCCTGGGACACCTGGCTGAACTGGGAGCAGCGGTTCAGACACAACATGACCGTGCTCCAGCACCACTGCTACCAGATCATGCACGACCACAACCTTTCTGAGCAGGATATGGGTAGTCTGGTCCACATCTACAAGGGAATGATGTCCAGGGCTTTGAGTGACCACCAGAGAGATAGAGAGGCCATCATTCGTTCAGTAGCATTGCTGAAGAAGAGGAAGGCCAGACTTATGGAGGAGGAGGAGGAGGAGGTGGAGCCTCCAAGGAAAAGGCAGAAACAGGAAGTCGTTTCCGGGGTTCCAGATTTGGCTGAGGAGATAGACTTCCTGTGTCTGAGACTTGGGTCCCTCACCCTCTGATTGACAGCTTGACCCCTCCTCCACTTTGAATGGTGTGATGTGTTGAATTATTATTTATATGTTTTGAAAAAGTAGTATAGTAGAGGTAGTACTAAGATAGGATAAGATGGTAAGTAACACATACACATACACACCCACACACACACACACACACACACACACAAACTGTGTGGGCATGATGACACACACACACGCACGCTACACACACACAAACTGTGTGGGCATGAAGACACACACACACACACACACACACACACACACTGTGTAGGCATGATGACGATGACACACACACACACACACACACACACACACACAAACTGTGTGGGCATGATCACACACACGCACACACGCACACGCGCACACACACACACATACCAGGGTATATACTTCTGGGAGAATCTTGAGGTTTATTTCAATACCTCTCTAAGACTTTTTAAAGACCTTGTCAATATCTTTCCAGACCTCACCGCCACTTCAAGCTGTAACCGTTTACATCAGTGACACCTTTAACTTAACAGTTTTAGTTTGCAATAGACTAGACCACTATCATACAACAGAATTTCCGTTAGTTTTTTAATAAAACTAATAAATTCACGAACTTTTACCCAAAAAAATTAGGACTCAAACTCTTTGGACAGAGTCTAATTCAGAAAAATACCAACAAAATTCAAGACCTCATAAAATCGTGATAAGACTTTTTATCAACTTTTAATACTTTTCAAGACACCGCGGATACCCTGAATATATCCTGGGTCCCCTTAACCGGGATGGGAGAGCGTCATCGTGCACCGAGACCAGCGTGGCTGACAACATTGTGCGCTTTTCTGGAAAAATGTACGCTGGGCTGGCAGGGGAAAGAAAGAATGCCCAACGGTGCCACGTGCATTATGGGAAATGTTAGCGGAGGAAAGAGGGGGGGCTCACCTGTGGCCACCTGGTGCCCCAGTCCTCTGCTGCCGCTGTGGATCATCACACACACCTGGCCCTTGTGGTCGATGCCCATCTTCTTGGCAGCGTAGTCGTCGTAGATCTCCTCCACCACCTGGATCTCGGCGTAGTGGTTCCCCGCCCCTAACGTTCCCAGCTGGACGAGACGAAGGGGTGGGGGTGGGGGTGGGGGGGGGGGGCACAGCGTTTGTAGGAGAACGCAGTGTGGAACGTGTAGACAGTTCATCGGTAGCGACGGTATAGGGTGTCGTATATTCCAATGTGCACAGGTTTAGGCCCTTGTGTGTATAAGGTGTGAGGTGGGTTGTGGAGGTGTTATAAGGTGTGAGGTGGGTTGTGGAGGTGTTATAAGGTGTGAGGTGGGTTGTGGAGGTGTTATAAGGTGTGAGGTGGGTTGTGGAGGTGTTATAAGGTGTGAGGTGGGTTGTAGAGGTGTTACCTGAGGCACCTTGTGTGTATAAGGTGTGAGGTGGATTGTGGAGGTGTTATAAGGTGTGAGGTGGGTTGTGGAGCTGTTATGAGGTGGGTTGTGGAGGTGTTATACGGTGTGAGGTGGATTGTGGAGGTGTTATAAGGTGTGAGGTGGGTTGTGGAGGTGTTATAAGGTGTGAGGTGGGTTGTGGAGGAGGTGGTACCTGAGGCAGGCCCCTCTTCTTGGCCTTGGAGGAGACCTTGTTGGGGTCGGCCTGGAGCATGCGGCCGTACTCCTCGCAGTGCTCCTTGTCCTCGGCCCAGGCGTAGCCCTCCCTCAGGGACCAATCCACCCCCATCTCCAGGGCCTCCTCCAGGTCCCTGCAGCATCACACACGGCATGTCAACACCACCACACGGCATGTCAACACCACGCACGGCATGTCAACACCACGCACGGCATGTCAACACCACGCACGGCATGTCAACACCACGCACGGCATGTCAACACCACGCACGGGATGTCAACACCACACACGGCATGTCAACACCACACACGGCATGTCAACACCACACACGGCATGTCAACACCACACACGGCATGTCAACACCACAACACGGCATGTCAACACCACGCACGGCATGTCAACACCACAACACGGCATGTCAACACCACGCACGGCATGTCAACACCACACACGGCATGTCAACACCACGCACGGCATGTCAACACCACGCACGGCATGTCAACACCACGCACGGCATGTCAACACCACGCACGGCATGTCAACACCACGCACGGCATGTCAACACCACGCACGGCATGTCAACACCACGCACGGCATGTCAACACCACGCACGGCATGTCAACACCACGCACGGCATGTCAACACCACGCACGGCATGTCAACACCACAACACGGCATGTCAGCGCCACACACAGCAGGGGGGTATTCCACGAAGCTCGATAAAGTTCTAAGCCTCAAAAATGTTAGCTTGCGTTCGGTGCCATCAATGTGGCTCAAATAATTCGCTGCTTGGTTGAGCTCCTTCTGAGTCAGATATAATTAGCCTGCTCGCGACCAGGCTAAAACACAGGCTATGGTAAGACGCGCGTCAAAAAAGGCTCACAGGCGGAAACTAAACCCCGAACGACAGTTCCTCTTTTAGGAAATATTAGTTCCCACTTCACACAAGATAGATAGATTAGATAGTTTGACTGTGTGATAGATAGATAATTTGATAATTTGAAAGTGTGATCGATCAATAGATAGTTTGATTGTGTGATAGATAACTTGATATTTTGAAAGTGTGATAGATAGATAGATCGATGGATACATAAATTAAAAAGTGTAAAAAATAAAATAAAATGAATAGGTATGTCTATCAACTTGCATTGCTGTCATCACAGCGGTCTGGCTGGCGTAGTGGTTAAGGCAGTCGGTTGGGGTTCCAAAGGTTGCGAGTTCGAGACTTGACTAAGTTTTTTGTTTTTTTTACATTTAACCGAAGATTTCATGCAAAGGCTTCCAACACCATTGTAATCGTGTCAGTTCTTGTAAATTAGCCTGCACCATAATTTTATAGCCTACATACTTTTTTAGATGAGATTTTAGATTAGATTCAGACAACGAAATGCAGTAAAAAGTGTGTCTGAAGAGGGATTCGAACCACGTCTAAAAATGATGAATAAATCCTGTGGCAGCGGTCGATACCACTAGGCCATTGTGGCGTTATGACGATTGGTAGCCTGCTGCTGATATCACCACAGTAGTAATATTCATTTATTAAAATATGAACATATAACAATAACTGGGGCTAGTATGACCTACGCATTTAATCGGTCAGCAATTTCTTGCCAAACCATTTCCCTCGCCTTGTTAATTGCGGCAGTATTGCACTATTTTACATCTTATTTTTCCGTCTTCATAAAAATCAATAATTCGGAATGCTGCGCAAATGTAGTACCCCTGCAGAGTGGAGTATCTTCATTTCGACAGATCGACTCTTCAGGGCTCTTTATGTCTGCGTGCACGCGCCCATATCGAAGATTTGTAAGCCTGTCTTCTGTGAACACTCATCACACAAGGCTGATCCTCGTTCGAGGAATCACCTGAGGCTTGAATTCCAATCTCGAGTTGCCTGAGCGCCGCATTTATTTATATCGCCGCTATACTGATCCACCTTTAGTGGAATGGCCCCCAGGTCAACGCCACACATGGCATGTCAACACCAGACACAACAAACACACAACTACCATGTGTCCACACAACAAACACACAACTACTTGTGGCGACTAAGGTTGGGGTCTATCTATCGGGGACACAGCTACAGCCTTCCCTCCCACCTTGAAGCGGGCCACTGATGTAACAGTGGTGTAAGCAAGACTCACTCAAGACAGGCTGGGTGCAACTGGTAATGAAGGCTAAGGGATTTACCGCCAGCCAGGGCAATGAACGACTTCCCTGACAGCTCCTTGGGCTCTGCCCCCCCCGCCCCCTCCCCCTGGTTTAAACGGTGGGTGCTTACTTGGCGTTCATGGGGATGACCCCCTTGGAGCCCACCCCCACGGGGATGTGGTCGAACAAGGCCTGGGCCAGCTGCTCCTTCACCGGCTGAACGTCCCCCTCGTCCAGGTTGGTCCTCAGCAGTCGCACGCCGCAGTTGATGTCAAAACCGACGCCACCTGCACAGAACCCAGAGGCACACACAGGATGGCACGAGGGACACTGTGTGTGTGTGTGTGTCTGTGTGTGTGTGTGTGTCTGTGTGTGTGTGTGTATGTGTGTGTGTGTGTGTCACAAACCAACGTACCTGGGGACACTACAGAATTGGGGTCGCTCATGTCGAAGGCAGCCATGTTTCCGATGGCGAATCCATACCCAGAGTGGACATCCGGAAGGCCGATGGATTTCTGAGGATGACATTGAATTTGGAAGTGATATTAGAACACGACCTTTACATGATTAACCAGCAAGTAGCAGTCGCACCCATCTTCACCAGCGAATTCAATGCTGCGTAGTAGCGCTACTTACGTGTACTATTCCAGGCAGAGCTGCGACGTTCCCGATCTGTTTCATGGCAGGGAGGAACCCACCGAAACCTGGTTTTGAAATAAACAAAACAATCAGTCAAATACAAACACAGAGAAACACACGATAACATAACAGCTCTTGTCTTGACAGGGTGGTCGTCTTGTTTACCTCCTCCTCGACAACCGTTCCGTAGTTCCTCAAACATCAGTTTCTCAAGGGGATCGTTGACATAGAACAGTCCTTCCACCTGTCAGTTGAGACACAGATGTTTCATATCAGCTGCCAAGTCACACGGTGCGTCTACTCTCCGCCATGGCCAGCCGTCAAGAC
Source organism: Nansenia antarctica (assembly GCF_963989245.1). Taxonomy (NCBI): domain Eukaryota; kingdom Metazoa; phylum Chordata; class Actinopteri; order Argentiniformes; family Microstomatidae; genus Nansenia; species Nansenia antarctica. Next base: position 24,213,567 of record NC_137678.1, read on the forward strand.
AAGTCAGCTTTTGTCATAATAAAAAGATGCACAATGGTGCAGAAAACTACCGTCCAGTTTAAACGAAGAATGCAAAACCTATCATATACAACCGTGTAGAAGTTGTCTAGCTCGTATTCTGTCCACGTCTGATGTGATGCACATGTGCCGCTAACCGGCTGGCTCGTTTTAAAGCTTAACATGGATATCAATTCATTCCTAGTTTAGCAGCTTCTCACCTGCATGTTCGGGACGAACCCTTTCTTTATACGCCAGGTGTTCTTGCCAACCTTATCCAGATACTGTAACTCGTCGTTGTAAGTTCGACTCATTTTGCTCTTATAACATAAGTTGGATATTTCACAGATATGTCACCAGTGCCAGATCCCAGATCTGTGTTCCGTGAGCTGAAATAGCACGACTCCGCCCACCTACTTCCGGTCGACGGACACGACGTCTGGAAATGAGGACTTCTTCACAATAAAGTCAAATTCGGGGAGTAATCCCAGAAAAGACATGACATTTTTCACAATAAAAGTCGGACCATCGGTTGGTCGGTTGCTTCATGGAACCACAAACAACATGCTAATTATATGGATATGATAATTAGACATGAAACGGGGTTCAAGCCATCCACTCATCATCATCAACCCTCTTCTTGCGACTTGGTGATTTGACCCCAACCCCGCCAGTCCCATTGATGTACTTGCTGAACTAAGTGACCTTTATTTAGAACTGTTTTAATAGCGTCTACTCGGAACCAAAAAGGTTCTACAGTAGATGTGGTTCTCAGAAGAGGGGAGTGCATGTAAAAAGGTTCTACAGTAGATGTGGTTCTCAGAAGAGGGGAGTGCATGGAAGGCCTACTGGTCTGTCTTGTGTTCAAGCAGAGGAGTGACTGAAACCCAGCAGAGTTGTACTTCTCTCTTCCATCCACTAGAGGCAGCAGAGAACACTACTGTCTCAGGATGAACCAAGTGACCTGGATTTAAAACTGTTTTAATATGAAATTATTCGTTTGATTTGCATGCCTTGCAATTATTCCGTTTATTTTTATTTTTATTTTTTATTTCATAGATCGCTGAGCTTTTCCCAAACTTGTTAGAGACAAATTCCATGACCATGTGTACCGATTTTCAGAACAATCCGATTCTTTAATGGACAAAAACCGTTCTGTAGCGCCATCTCGTGGATAAAGAGAGGATTACATCAATAAAAGCATAATCATGGCGGCCACCAGACGGCTCATATCAAGGTTGACAGTTGTCACGGGTCAGTTTCTCCTTATGCATGTTTATTCAAGCATTGACCTAATAATACAGTTGGTAAATACAACTGCACATACTCCAGCCTATTGTTAGGTTAGATAAAATGGTAAAATAGGCATATCATTGTCCGTCTAGAAAGTGTGTGGCTCTGTTGACTGCTGCAACTTTTGATTGTAGCTAAACTACTACTATCCAGGCTTATTTTGATAACGTTTAAATAACATATACATCTAAATGCTGCATGGATGATGCACTGGCTCCCGATAGCAGCTCGCATCAGATTCAAGACCCAGATAAGTCTCGCAGTCAGTTCTCAGCCTTGACTGTGCCCTGCACCCTGCCTTCTCTTGACCCCTCACAGAAGTCAGCTTGTTGTCTTTCTCTCTCAGGAGGAGGCTTGTTGTCTCTCTCTCTCAGGAGGAGGCTTGTTGTCTTTCTCTCTCAGGAGGAGGCTTGTTGTCTTTCTCTCTCAGGAGGAGGCAGTGGCATCGGCAGGGCTGTATGCCAACGCTTCGCCTCTGAAGGAGCCACCGTGGTGGTCGCTGACATCAACCAGGAGTCGGCTGATCAGACACTAGCCAAACTTGCCCGTGACCACAAAGGGCAGGATCACATGGCGGCTGTTGTGGATGTGTCATCAAGGGAGAGCATAGAGAAGCTGGTCACCAGCATACAGGTCTGACTGGTGCACACGCACGCACACACACACACACACGCACACACACACACACACACACACACACACACACACACACACACACACACAGTGTGCATCTGTGATAGTTATCCTAAATCAAAGCTACTTCTTGAAACCATAAATCAGTTCTATAATTATTTCCCCTAAATCTAAATGCTGCTTTAGAGTGGTGAATGAACAGCATCATAGATTCAGTCATCATCAGTAATGTGCTGGGACATAAAATGCTGTCCTCCCTTCCCCTCCTCCAGTGTCACTACTTCCAGCCTCCCTCAGTGTGTGTGAGCGCTGCCGGCATCACCCAGGACGAGTTCCTGCTGAACATGGAGGAAGATGACTTTGACAAGGTCATTCGTGTCAACCTCAAGGTATCTTCGTACCTTATCAAATATATTCTTCACTTGACCAGGAAAAAGGCACAACGCACCCAAAACCAACTTCAACAAAGGAAATTAGTCTTCCTTTAAGGGTCGGTGACTCATCTGGGTTGAACCTCTGAAATATAACAGTAGATAACAGTAATTCATAATAGCAGTTGACTTGACTGTAACTTCCCTGTTCCTTCCTCCTCTCTCTTTCTACATTCCCTCCATCTTGATTCCTCCCCTCTTGTCTCCATCAGGGAACATTCCTCCTCACTCAGGCTGTCTCCAAGGCACTGGTTGCTTGTGGTGCTCCCAAGGGCTCCATCATTACTGTGGGCAGCATTGTAGGCAAGGTGAGTCAGACCTCTTTACTGTGGGCAGCATTGTAGGCAAGGTGAGTCAGACATCTTTACTGTGGGCAGCATTGTAGGCAAGATGAGTCTGACATCTTTACCGTGGGCAGCATTGTAGGCAAGGTGAGTCAGACCTCTTTACTGTGGGCAGCATTGTAGGCAAGATGAGTCTGACATCTTTACTGTGGGCAGCATTGTAGGCAAGGTGAGTCCAACATCTTTACTGTGGGCAGCATTGTAGGCAAGGTGAGTCTGACATCTTTACTGTGGGCAGCATTGTAGACAAGATGAGTCTGACATCTTTACTGTGGGCAGCATTGTAGGCAAGGTGAGTCAGACATCTTTACTGTGGGCAGCATTGTAGGCAAGATGAGTCTGACATCTTTACTGTGGGCAGCATTGTAGGCAAGGTGAGTCCGACATCTTTACTGTGGGCAGCATTGTAGGCAAGGTGAGTCCGACATCTTTACTGTGGGCAGCATTGTAGGCAAGATGAGTCTGACATCTTTACTGTGGGCAGCATTGTAGGCAAGATGAGTCTGACATCTTTACTGTTGGCACTCTAGATTTAGGGTCATTAGCTCGCAATAGCTTTACTATGTGACGGCAGCTGGTAAGAACTGTGAAGAAGTCGGCAACTGACCATGTGTTCAGACTTTTATTCAGAAACATTTTTATACATTTCAATGTTGTTGAAAATCAATGACACACTCGCTAGACAAGTCAAAATGTGGCAATGCAATGGATTCAATGAGTAATCCCCACTACTACCTAGTCAGTGTAGAGTAGTGGGGATTACACACCGAATCCATTGCATTGCAATATTTTGGCTTGACTAGCGAGTGTGTCATTGATTTTCCAAAACGTTACATTTACATCTTTCAGAACAAAAGTCTGAACAATTTGATTGGTTGCTAACTTGTTCCTGGTTTCACCTTCCGTCACATATGCCAGTATTGTTCCATTTCTCAGTGAGACAGTTTGTGCTAGCGCCAAAGACATTTGAAACTGAGAACGTCAAACAGCGAAGTGAGTGAAGGCCCGCAAAGTAGTATGCAGGCCAACGTCAACAGGAGAGTGGCAATTTATTTACAGGATATAATCGTTTGCTGAATTTCTCGCCTTCAACATCCTTTGGTGTCAGCATGCCATTGCTTGCTCGGATGAACGAGTTAAAAGCGGCTATTAGCAATTATTTGTGTTTGATGCTCTGAACAGGTAGGCAACATTGGACAAGTCAACTACACAGCCTCCAAAGCGGGAGTTGAAGGCCTGACCAGAACTGCTGCCAAGGAACTCAGCAGGTGAGACCTAACTTAACTCTATTTTAGCTTCTTTTCACAGCCAATGGTGTATCTCCCACACAACGCCTGTTATGCTTGTAGGTGGACCGGTCAGTCACATCATTGTGAGCATCAACAGCCCGCCCACATCTGAGTACACATACTGTACATGCGTGGGTTCTACAGTGCGTCAGCGCTCTGCTAGGCCGGTCCCTTAGATATACGGTACCAGGTGCTATATGTGAGTTAAGTGTTCAACAAACAATGTCTCTCTCTCTCTGTGTCTCTCTGTCTCTCTGTCTCTCTCTCTCTCTCTCTCTCTCTCTCTCTCTCTCTCTCTCTCTCTCTCTCTCTCTCTCTCTCTCTCTCTCTCTCTCTATTTCTCTCTCTGTCTCTGTTTCTCTCTCTCTCTCTGTGTCTCTCTCTCTCTCTCTGTTTCTCTCTCTCTCTCTCTCTGTGTCTCTCTCTCTCTCTCTGTCTCTCTCTCTCTAGATTTGGGATTCGGTGTAACTGCGTGCTACCAGGGTTCATAACCACACCCATGACTGATAAAGTGCCCGAGAAAGTGATCAGTAAGGTAGGACTGAGTTCTCGTTTCCTATCAGATCCAAACATCTCCTCGGGTTGTTCATATGAGAATGAATGTGTCATACACGTATGTTAAGAAAAGTGTCTAAAACATGCTGTGTGTGTGTGTGTGTGTGTGTGTGTGTGTGTGTGTGTGTGTAGATTACTTCTATGGTGCCACTTGGAAGGATGGGCGAGCCTGCAGGTGAGCTGATGGTGGAGGAAATGGTGCAGGTAGAAATCGGAGGACGGGCTCATTGTAATGCAGTGTAGCGTTTTGTACCGTTCCTGATTCCGTTCCATGCATTACATTGAGCCCGTCCTCCGATTTCTACGTCCACCAGCCTCCCCTGAATCGTATAGATACATCTCTGTTCTACTAGAAACTCAGTGCGCTGTACCGTTTATAGAACATTGATAAGACCTGTACTTCCTGTCTCTCTCCCTGTAGAGGTAGCTGACGTCTGTGCCTTCCTAGCTTCTGATGACTCTCGCTACATCACTGGGATCAGTATAGAAGTCACAGGTAATGAACACCTTGAACGCAGGATGCTGATGCTTTGAAAGAAAACATATATATATATTATATATATAAATATATAAATCATATTGTCCTGATAATGGATTTCATTATCTCACTCCAGGAGGCCTTTTCATTGGCTGAGCCAACTTTCCATCATCTTCACGAAGACCTATAAGAAACATATTCCTGCCATGCCTTACTTTGTAATTGAACTGATCATGGAGATCATTGTTTATAAATCTAGTCAATATGTACAGTGTAAATCAATGTCTGTTCAAGAAATTAAAACCTATATTTATAACTTTTGAGACAGAGTGATTTTTATTAGCTGCTACACACTTAACATAAGCCCTCTGCAGGAGAGCCACAAACCAAATGTTTATGGTTTAGTTAGAAACGTTGAACAGAAAACAGAGAGAACTCTAAGCCCAGAAAGAAACAAAGGCAGTGGAACTAAACAAAAACAAAATAAATGAACAAAACGAGAGAAAGAAAGACAGAGCAGTGGACTGGAGAGGGAGGCAGCCTTTATTTTAGCTCATCGTCTTACATCAGCTCATCGCAGGTGCCAATCTAATCAGCAACACTTCTACAATATGTATCAGGTGAGTTTGAATATAAAGCTGTCTTACCACAGTGCCCTATCTGTATTGCACTTCTACAAGTATTGCAGAGTAGATTTGTATTAGAGATGACTGATATAATAATAAACAGATATAATATTTCTGTATGTGGTCTCACTTTAGTGGTGTGTAAAATCACATGTAATTTCATAAGTATGTAAATTGTGATAACTTGAATAATAATAATAATGCAAACATTGCAGCTCAAAGTGCTTTAATCATTATATAATCATTATTTAATTATTTAGTCATTTAAAGGCAATATTAAAAAGATGGGGTAAAGTCTTGACTTGAACATTTTGCTGAGGTTGCATCCCTAATGTAAACTGGCTGCATTCCACAATTTGGGTGCATAACATGAAAATGCAGCCTCACCAAATCTCATACAATTCTTTTGTATGTGATGATCAACATTTTACATTTACATATACATTAAATCTGTCGTTATTTCAGCAAACATACGAGAAAATAATGATATAATGTGAATATCGCATTCATCGCTTTTATTTTGAAGTCACGAAAACGAAACCGGACGTTGTTTATCATTGAAGCTCCCCATCGTTTTCATTTTTTAAATAAATGCAAAACTTGTTTAGGTCCCTCCTAGTCAGGGTTCGAGTTATAAGCTGAACTCTGTGGGGGTCTCCAAAATAACAGTGCGAAATGTTCTCATGCACGCGCGAATCATGCCCACACAGCGATGGGACTTACACGTTTTAATTAGCTATAGGCAGTAGCGGATTAAGGTGGTCAGTGGCCCTAGGCTACTCCTTTGTGTGAGGACCCCCCGCCCCCATACACAAGCCTCCCCCCTCCCCAAAATATACAACTCACGAGCACCCTGCACACACACACCACTCATAATGCTTTACCATAAAACACTTAAACACTTTAATAACACAATAACACAACAGTGTTAATAATGCAAAGAATAAAAAAAAGGTTCAGTGCATTCAGTTCTGTCTCTATTGCTCTCCTCTCCCGTTGTCTCTCTGTTACTGTCCTGTTGTCTGTCTCTCTGTTGCTGTCCTGTTGTCTGTCTCTCTGTTGCTGTCCTGTTGTCCGTCTCTCTGTTGCTCCCCTCAGCTCTAAATGAAAGAAATGAATTAGCTAATTAGTTGGCATGTAAACATATAGTTAGGGTTGGGTACAGTTTGGGTTTTATTCGATACCGGTGACAAATCGATACTTTAAAAACGGTACCGGTACAGAAACATCATCCTCATCCTCAAATCCCAACATATCCTGACGCTACAGCTGCAGGCTACTCATTTCACCACATCAACAGCCCCACATGAAACAACAGCTATAAAAGCGATAGTCACACATGTATCTCGGCCAATAATTTTGTTATTATTTTTGCTATACAGAAGGAGCGAAAAATACATTAGGTTAGTACACTAGGTTAGTAAAAAGTAAAAGCCACCTTACCTTTACAGAGACAAGATAGACCAAAGTGGTCTGTTTTCAGTAGGCTGAGTGGTCTGTTTTCAGTAGGCTGAGTGGTCTGTTTTCAGTAGGCTGAGTGGTCTGTTTTCAGTAGGCTGAGTGGTCTGTTTTCAGTAGGCTGAGGGGTCTGTTTTCAGTAGGCTGAGTGGTCTGTTTTCAGTAGGTAGCAGAGTCCTCAGTAGTAGCAGCAGTAGTAGTAACAGTAGTAGCAGCAGGGCTAACGTTAGGTGTCATAGCAGGTTTCTTTGATAAAAACCCGACATTTTCTAGGCTTGATGACCCGGTCGGCAGCAGTGGCCTTTTTTTGGGCGGCATGGTAGCTACTGTATACTCCTGTATAGCTAATGAATGAATGTTTGCTTCTCAATAATAGGCTAGGTGCACGATCTCACTACTTCCTGAAAGGCAACTGGTGTCTCACTCTATTGGTTTAATTGATTAATCAGCTGTGCACTGTGTGTTCCAACGGTTTACCGCACAGCTGATTAATCAACCTTTTGCTGTTGCACAATATTCTACTGCGCCCCATGGTGTCTTGGTGGTGAAGTGCAGGCAGTCAAAGGCATACTGTCATTCACAGGAGATTAATGGTGCGCGTAGTTCTTTTGAAAAACGTGTTTATTTTACAATATTTATAATATAAATTAAATAATATTCATTACATTGACATTTTGATCAAATAATAGTTGTGGTAATGTATTATTAGCGACCCCCACAGATTTTTGATTTTACTGCCTTCATGGGAGCTCAGAGAGCCTCAGACCATCTCTATGCTCCCATTGGCTCCCACATAACTCGAACCCTGCTCCTAGTGTCCGTAGCAACGACATGACAGGTCAGAACTCATCGCTTTCCGTAGTTGAAGTCAGACTTTTGACAACAGCATTGAAGTGTCTGTAGTCTCCTGTCAAAGCCTGTCCTAGATTCATTTCTCATTGCAAGAACCTGATGTTTTCACTTTCAAATCAGCCCGCCTTGGTTAACATGTTATGCATTGTGTGAAGTGACGACGTAAAGCTATCTTGCGACAACTCAAAGTAAGTGCTAAGCTCTCTCGCTTGTCTAGTTAGCCAGCTATAGTTACCCTTGTTGGTTGGCTAGGAAAGGAAAACGAAACTCATAGCTGTTGCAGTGAATAAGTGATCTGGCTTTGCTCCACGTCTGTACCCAGCTTCTGTTCAAACTCTAGACCACTTTGCTCCATCATGGAGGTCCTGATACATGCTGTTTACCCATACCGTGTGTCCATGTGAGGCTAGCATCTGTTACATGACCCAACCTCCACCTCATATAATACATTGGGCTTGTCTCTTTTGATAGCCTGTAGGCTATAGATATTCAGGTTTTACGACCCAGAGAGGCAGATGACCCTTCCTCGGTCTGAATAGTATTTAATTGAATTTAAACATTGTTGATCTGTTCTTCCTCCCAAGCATGAAGCTGCGTGTGAAAATCAACAAGTGGACCACTCGTGTGGAACTGGATGGAGAGCCCTCTCTGACCGAGCTAAACCTCCATGTGAAGGAGATCCTTATTCCATGTTACGGACTAAGGTTTGACACCTGCAACCTTATTGTAATGAATTAGTAACGGTATCAATCAGATACAGTTTGAGATCAATCATAATTCCCTCCCATGCATGACAATGAGCCCATCCGCCTATTCCCACCTCCACCAGCCTCTAGCTAAATATATGTTCAAAGACTTCACAATACACTGATCAATAATTGTGCAATAGGTTTATAAGATTACCCAATTACTGACCAGGTATGTCGCCTATTTCTGTGACTCAAACCAGACACTTTTGTCACCTACAGCCCAGACACAGAGTTCACACTGTCCCTGAATGGCAGAGAGCCTCTATCTGATGACGGCCAGACGCTCTCCTCTTGCGGGATCGTCTCCGGGGACTTAATCTGTGTGATCCTGGACCTGCCTCGGTCTGTGACTGTGACTGCAGCTGTGCCCTCAGCTTCACCATCACCATCACCATCACCTGCCTCCCAGGCAGCCAGCAGCAGCAGCAGCGCTGCAGCTCAACAGAGGACGCAGCCGAGCCAGGCCATGCAGTCCAAGCAGGTGAGTAGCACCGTAACCACAAACATCATCTGGCTTTCCTTTCCCCCATCTTTCCCATCTGAATAGAAAGAGCGAAAGTACCGGTAATAGCCTAACCAACATAGACACTATAGCGAAGTTCTCTAAATAGGCCTAAATGGCGAATTTCTCTGATGTTGTATGTTGAACTAATGACCTCATGGTCAGATGGGAAGAAATGTGTCGGTGCTATATGATCAAAGGAACGAGGTCAGAGGAAGTTAATTATTTAGCCTACACATGTAGGTGGTCATATGAGGAGTGGTCAACATGTGAGTGTGGTCAATATTCTTATGTGAGGAGTGGTCAATATTCTTGTATAGTCATGGAACTGTATAAAAGCTGTGGTCTTGTTCTGGTGTTGCTCCGCGGACCAGCTCGGCTTTTGTTGTTTGCAATAAAGGTCTATGGGTTGCTTAGGTGGTGTAACGCGTTAAGCGGCGACAATGTAACCGCAGGGTTCTCGGTTCGATTCCGGCCATATCCTGCATGTCATCCCTTCTCTCTCTCACCCATCCTTCCTGTCAAACATCTCTACTGTATCAATCAATCAAAATAAAAATATGAGTGGGACTGCCCCACTCAGAAAAAATAACTTGAAAAAGGTCTATGGGAAAACCAAAGGCACCGGTCTTAGTCGTTTTATTTCAAAGTTTAGTTTAGTTTAGTTTATTTATTTAGCACACAAGAGATTGTGCAAGGAGGGAACGAAGCCCAGAAGGCTTGTACATAGTTCCACTCCCGTCAATATCTATGTTTCAAATAAACATCAAGGAACACTTAATGCATGTCAATAAGAGAAAAGAAACCACAAACAAAATCATATCCATCGGGCAGAAAGGTAGGATAGCACATACAAACACACAAGACAAAAACAAAAACCCCCAAAAAAGAAACTGAAAATAGATACAAGGATAGTAAGATTAGTAAAAAAATAAACAGATTTCCATCTTGCCCACCTTTCAACGGGAAAAGCACTACAATATAAAATGAACAGCTCATAACGAAATTAAATATTTTTTCAGTTGCTTTCTAAAAGCCGATCGAGGTGTTGATCTCAGTGGCGAGCTCAAGGTGTTCCAGATTCTCGGACCTCTAACAAATGTTGAATTGGTGGCTAGACGTTCGACAAAAAGGTAAGTGGAGGTCATTATTGAATCTTGTTGGATAAGAGTGGATGTCTGATGAGAAAATAAAGAAACTATGGAAAGTAGAAGGAAGATCTTGCTTGTTGTTGATGAATTTGTGTATGAATAAGCATGTTTGAAAAATATTCAGTTTATTAATGGGTAATAATGAATATTTCCTAAATAGTGGTGCAGATGGTTCGAATCTGTTAGAGTGAGAGATCATCCTTAGGAACCTCTTCTGGATAACAAGTCATTTGTTGAGGTATGAAGGATAAGTAGCAGCCCAGACTATATTACAGTAGTTGATGTAAGGAAATAAGAAGCTATAGTACAAGGTTAAATGAGCATTATACCAAGCATCTTCGTGGATCTCTTGCACACATGATCGATGTGATTATTCCAGTTTAAACCTTCGTCAACAATGACACCTAGGAATTTAGTATGTTGAACTTGAATAATGATGGTTCCATTGATTGATATTTTAGCGTCATCTTTGGAGTAGCACTTGTTTTTGTTGCAAAAGATCATGAAATTACGTTTTTTTACATTGAGGGTTAACTTATTCAGTTGGAACCAGTTAAAGGCAATTGATAATTCTTCATTTACACATTCAATCAAAGACTTGAAGTCTTCCTGTACAGCTATAAGGTTGGTATCGTCAGCGAATAATATGGGGAGAAGGTTTTTGCAAGACATAGACAAAGTGTCTTAGTGAAGTTTTCCACAACAACACAACACGCTACCAGACAACTCTGGCCTAGCCTATATCTGGAGTTTTGGTTCATCAATTAGGTAATCATCAATCCTGGTCCTGGAGGTTGTACAGGTTTTTCTTCCAGTCCAGTATTGATTGATTGATTGATTACATGATATATAGGCTACTAGAATATGACAAGCAGCTAATGCATATGACTAAACAGTTCTCTACAGACAGGGGATGGAGTGGAGGACGATATTAAGGAATGTTATTATATTCAAGAGCTCGGCAAAACTATGAAAAAAACCTCCATGTCAGTTTGATGAATAGGACTTGCTGTACTCCTTCACTTCTGATTCTGTCTCTGACGCAGCGGAACAGAATGACAAAGGCAGGCAGAGGCCGTTTCTTGCCTTTGATGCACTTGAGTTGTTGACACCCTGTGGCTGCACACTCAGAGTTCTCATGGTGAAATTGAAAACACTGATCACGTCTTCAAGCCCAGTCAGCTGTATGACTGCAGATGGCCTTGACTGCAGGACAGGGATGTGGGTGTTTTAGGGAAAAGTGCTGATTTCTCTGCCTACACTGGGTCCATACAGAGAGCCTTTTTTTTTTGTAGAATAGTTACCCTGATAGATTAGTTATCTACCTTTAATTATTCCTTATATCACAGTTAAGATAAATTGTGACCGTAGTGACTTTTGGTGTTTGTATTTACCCTGTAACACTCAGCTTAGTGCAAGCAGCAGCAGCCAGGGAGCCTGCATGGAGGCAAGGCCTAAACAGGAAGAAGGCGCAGAGGAGGAACAGGAAGCAGAGGCGGGTCCCTTCGACTGGGAGCCAATGATGTGTGACGAGGTACAGGAGGGGAAGGTACCCCTCTCTCTGGAGCTGCTGCACCACGGGGCCCACAGCAGGAGCCCCTGTGACTCCCTCATGGTGGCAGTGCACCTCCTCATGCTGGAGACGGGGTTCCTCCCTCAGGTAAGGATCCAGAGGAGACTGGTGTTTGGTCCCTTACGCCTGGGCCACACCGGATACCTCTACCTCAGCAGCGCGTGTCTGTCATTTCGGCGCCCATGTTCACAGGTTAGAGCAGTCACACAGCCCGTTTGAGCCGCGTGTCTCGCTGTGTGGCTGCCCTAACCTGTTAACATGGGCGCTGAAAATGAAACACACGCGCTGCTGAGGTAGAGGTATCCGGTGTGGTCCAAGCATTATACTGGCGGTAAAACAGTGACTAATGGGTTAGAACTGCTGCAAAGTTGTAAGTTGAATTCTACCAATTATTTTGCATTTGAACAGACATGTCTTGCAAGACATTGCGTCACCTTGGAGAATGTATGGTGGGGGATTATATAATATAAATTATATAAGTATTCAACACATCAACCATTTTTTAAATTCAACATATTTCCATTGCTGCTATTCATGGAAATTATTTTTTAATTATTTAAACGTTTTTTTTTTTTACGTGTTGAATACTGTTTCCCCCACTGTATATGTCGCCACAAAATGTTGATGTGTGTCTGTCTGTGTCTGTGTGTGTGTGTGTGTGTGTGTGTGTCTGTGTGTCTGTGTGTGTGTGTGTGTGTAGGGTTCAGAGGTTGGGCCTGGTGAGATGCCCAGCGGGTGGCAGGGGGCCGGGGGCATGTACAGGCTGCAGTACGCCCACCCCCTCTGTGAGAATAGCCTCGTCATGGTCCTGGGCGTCACCATGGGGCCCGTGCTCGTCATGAACGGTGAGTCACACAAGTTTCTTTTCCGAGTGACAGATAATCGTTGGAACGGGTCGTTTTTTTACCCCCTCGATGTGAATAACTGTCACGCCTCCTCCCACTCCTCTAGCCACCCTGAAGATTGATGAGAATGTGAGCACCGTGCTTAAGCAGTCGCTGAAGCCCTCCTGCTATGTGACGAAGGACTGGGCTGGTGAGTGTCTCTGGGCCTGTAAGTCCCAGGTAGGTATATTGATGGTCGGTTAGCGTAACGGCCCTTTTTAAAAAAATTGTGTGTTTGTTTTTTTGCTCTGTTTCCACCGCTCGCAGGAGAAAGCGCAGCCGGCGTCTACAAAGACCTGAGGAAGCTGTCTCGGGTTTTCAAAGACCAATTAGTCTACCCTTTGATCGCTGCAGCCAGAGACGGTACGGTTATCCGAATGCAGGGTTCCCACGGCTCCTTGAAATCCTTGAAAGTCTGAATTTCGGAAAAAGAAATCAAGGTCTTAAAAGTTTTAGAAAATAGACATGGGTCTATGGGTCCTCTCTCTCTCTCTCTCTCTAAAAAAAATGATATATTAAAAAAAAAAATACTCACTCAAACTATGACGTGTTGGGTCCTTGAATTTGAGGGAATTGAGTCTTGAATGTCATTGAAAGGTGCTTGAAAGGTGCTTGAAAGGTGCTTGAAAGGTGCTTGAAAGGTGCTTGAAAGTGATGTTTCAGAAGGTGTGGGAACCCTGCAAATGCCTTTTTTGAGTATATGCTGATCTTTTAACGGCATACATGCCATGTCCTGTTCTTTATGAGAGAGCTGACTCACTGTCTCCCCCTGGTGGCGGCGAACAGCCGTGGCGCTGCCGCCGGTGTTTGGCCTGGTCGTCTTGCCCCCCGAGCTCCTCCTGCGGGTCCTGAGGCTGCTGGACGTGCACTCGCTGGTGGCCCTGTCCTCCGTCAACAGAGACCTCCACGTCGCCACCGCCGACTCCACCCTGTGGAGACACCTGTACCGCCGCGAGTTCTGGGGTAGGAGGCGCCTCGCGTGACCGTCACCACCAGAGAGCTCCTCGGGGAGGTCATGTTGGGAACCATCCAAAGCACAGACACAGTTGAACCACCCCCCCCCACCCCCATCATATCTATGCCTTTTAAAGGCTGCTGTTTTAGACCGCCGGGGGAAGCAGATAGACATAATTCTAAATGTCAGACCCTTGTCTTAGAGCCATGCAGTGGTGTAGTCTACGTGATACGCAGGACTACGCCGTATACCCACTAGGAAAGGCCAAGGATTTGCGTATACCCACTTAAAAATGCGCGAGGATACGTAACGGCGTTTTGTGACAGAACTTTCACACTTTTATTCATAAAATTCACCCCGTCTGTGTTACGAAGCACTTACTTCGAACTTTCTGACATGATTGTTATCGCATAACCAGTCGTTCAGAATGCTCTCAGTATTTCCCCTACAATTGCCTTGGGGTGGGCGGGCCAGACCTCCACACACAGCTTCGTGCCGCGCTGGAGAATGGTTTTGTTTTTGTTTTGTGTGCGCGTGCGACGCGAGAGAGTTTTTGCAGGGTGAAAGCTCTGCAGAAGAAAATAAGCAAGTTGAAACATTAGCAAATATAATTACTGTGTTCTGACAGAGAAAGTTGGTTCAAATTAGTCGTTATTATTGTGACTAGAAAGTGTCTGATTATAGTTTCATGGTGTGAATAATAGTGTCAAAGAACTAGCAAGCTAGCTAGCGTGCTCAGAGGTGATTAGATGAGCTAGTCTGCTGCACACATGCCAGCTAAAGAGCTAACTGGATGCACTTTAGTTTTACTATATTATTTTACTTAAAGTAGATATACAATCTTTCTTATTCTGCTAGAATTGGGCTTTATGGTAATACCATAATGGTATATTTACAGTACATGGACAGTGGATTGAAGCATTGGAACAAACCCTCACTCATTGGAAATGTCTGTTTTTTGTAGTTGGACATACGATTTTCTTACAGATGAGAGAGTAAGTAAAGACAGTATCTGACTCTATTGCCCACAGCAACCCAATATTCAATTAGAATGATGTTATGATTTGATATGAATTCAATGTATACCTCTTATTAAATTATAAATACTCTGGTTGTTATATTTGCCTTTTGGTTGACAGCAAAAGAGGGAGAGAGGAGGATAGAGAGGGAGAGAATGAGAGAGAGCAGGATGGTGTCGGCACACCAGAGAGACAGCAAGAATTAGGTGAGAAAGTGGACATGTAGTCAAGACCACATAAGTAGCCTTGAGAACCGATGGTTCTCGAGCCTAACGGCCCTTAGGGGGCAGGAGCCTATCTCCTGTTTCTGTAGCGTGAGGCAGCTTGATGTACAAGTACAGTCCATGCCATCCCCCCCCCCCCAAGGCAGCACACACCGGTATAGATGCATACTGTATGCATAAGTGAGTGTGGTGGTGCTTATGGGGTGTCGCTACGGGACAGGTGTCGCTCTGACTGGGAGGGCAAAATCACAGTATACCCACTAGAAAAAACTAGACTACACCACTGGAGCCATGTGCCCAATAAGATACAGTATATTTGTTATTGTAGAATAGAGTGAGCATGAGTCGTGGTTTTAGCGATGAAGTCTGATTTTTACTGTCGCTAATCTTTCAGGCCGTCAGGATTCCAGCAGACCCAGAGACACCAACTGGAAGTTGATGGTGGAAGTGGAAGTGAGTATTGTATACATGTATTGTCATTGTTTGCTATTAAAGCCTCTTGAAGAAGCGTTGAAGCGTTAAACCCCATCCCCCACCCCCAAGTTGCCCATCATAAGAGCTACTGTTGGACAGAGATGCAAAGGATAATGCCAAGTGACGTCAATGTGATTTTCTTTGATCTACCCCTCCCTCCCCAACCCTATAGTTTTACAAGAGGAAATACAAGCAGCGAATACAAGCAGGAAATACAAGCAGGAAATACAAGCAGCGAATACAAGCAGGAAATACAACCACTCCCGGCATCCCGCCCCATCTCAATCCTTTCATCGTCCGTGACCCGACATGTATGAGGTCTATATATTTTGCCCATAATATTTAAATAAGCATATTTGTCGGGAGAAAATACCCAAATGTGAAACCCCAGCAACAACCCGTCATCTCTTGGTTTTATGGTTGATTTAATATCATATAAACTCAACTTGATGGGTTATTTTGGAGTATAGACTAATGTATAAATGCTGATTTCAAATAAAGGAATATATTTTATGGGGTATACATCATGGTGTTTCTGAAAAGCGCCCCCCAGCGCGCAGTAAGTAATAAAATTAAATAAAAAAGTACAGTAAAACAGCATAATAAAGTGCTTAATAAAGTTTGGTTCGTTATTCATTCAAACCTTTATTTAAACTCGTAAGTTACTGAGGTTGCCCTCATTTACAGTAGCAACGAGTGAATAAAAGAGAACCAACAATATAAGTCATAAACAGAATAGTAATTAAACCAAAATATAAAACAAACAAAAAACATTACTAAGAAATGTACAACATAATTTAAAAACAGTTACAAGAAGTGACACAGAGGGGAAAAACCAAGTTCTTAAAATCATTGAGTGATGGGAGTGTCCAGTTTCAGAGAATTCTGAATAGAGTTCCAAGTATTAGCAGCATCATAAGTGTAGGCTGTCTTACCCAGCTTAGTAGACATTTGAGGGACCGTACAAACCAACCACTCGCTGGAGCGTGTTTGATAGGAAGAAACATTCCAGTCCAACAGGGAAGTGATATAGGGAGGGAGTTTGCCTGAAATCCCCTTAAATATGAATTGATACCAGTGATAATCTCGGCGGGCTGCGAGAGATGTCCAGCCAACCTTATCGTATAAGACACAGTGGTGAGTGTTATATTTGTCTTGAGTGATGAATCTGAGTGCAGAGTGGTATACCGAATTCAGAGCCTTTAAGGTAGTGACAGCCGCGTGACGATAGATCACGTCTCCATAGTCCAGTACAGACATAAAAACAGATTCAATTACTCTCTTTCTACAGCTCAGCGGGAAGTTACTGCGATTTCTGTAGAGAAAGCCAATCTTCTGACGTAGTTTGGAGGACAAGATATCAACATGATGTTTAAAAGTTAATTTTTCATCAATCCATAAACCAAGGTACTTATACTCCTTGACTCGCTCTAGTATGGAGCCATTTGATAAGGACATTTGGAAGCTATTAACATCGATATTTCTAGACTTAGTAAAAAACATGACTTTTGTTTTGCTAGCATTTAAAACCAATTTAAGTTCTTTAAACGCCCTTTGAAGATGATCAAAAGCTTGTTGCAATTTCAGATTAGCTGACTCAAGAGAATCCGCAGTACAATAGATTATCGTATCATCAGCGTAAAGGTGAGCCTTACATGAGTCGTCCAGAGCAGTTAAAATATTGTTAATATAGATTGTAAAGAGAACCGGATCCAATATTGAACCCTGCGGAACACCCTTAGTAAGGGGCAGGAACTCAGACCGGACAGTACCAACACTTACACACTGGCGCCTATCAGAAAAGTAATTAAGGAAAAAGTTGAGAGAAGTGTTATCCAAGCCTAAGCTAGCTAGACAATGCAGAAGTAGAGAATGATCTACTGTATCAAAGGCCTTAGACAGGTCAATGAACAGGGCTGCACAGTGTTTTTCCTGATCCAACGCTGTAACAATATCATTTACAACCAGAGTGGCAGCTGAGATTGTACTATGCTGGGCCCTGAAACCTGATTGAAATGGACTGAGCACAGAGAAGGTAGAAAGAAAGGATTTCACTTGGACATTTACTAATGACTCCAGCACTTTTGCTAAACAACATAAACGAGAGATTGGTCTGTAATTGTCCACATTATCCCTGTCACCTCCTTTGTGTAATGGCATCACCCTAGCGGACTTCCACTCAAGGGGGAGTTTCCCTTCAGAAACAGTGAGGTTTAAAATGAAAGCCAACTGTTCAACTATAACTGGGGCAGCTAATTTAATGAAGAAGGCCTCTAGGTCATCCTCACCAGTAGTACACTTCCGGTTAATAGACTGAAGTGCCCCAAGAACTTCCTCGTGCGTCAACGGAAGAAAATAAAAGTTTGAGCGGGGAGAGGCTGTAGATGGTTTAAACACTGAAGAGTGGGTAGCAACTGTTGCAGCAGGATTGGACCCAGTATTAATCCTGTCGAACAGATGTCCTGCCTCAGCAAAGTGCCTGACAGATTTCATTCTGATCAAAGATCTCGTTATTTTCAATTTTAATTCGCGCGGGAAGGGAGTTGGAGAATTGTTTCTTGTTTATGTTTACTGCTTTCCAAAATTTAGAGGGATTAGAATGCGCGTTTGTAACTAGATCTAGGAAATAATCAGATTTTGCCTTTCTTACAGCGCTAGTGCATCTGTTCCTGATTTGCCTGAATGTAGTCCAATGAAGAGGGTCTCCCGATCGCCTAGCGCGGGCCCAGGCTAGGTTTCTGTCCCTAAGCAACAAAGATAATTCTGAGCTAAACCAAGGGGTAACTCTATCCTTAATGCGAATCATCTTAAGTGGTGCATGTCTATTAACCACTGTGTTAAAACAATCGATAAATGAATGTAAGGCTACCTGAGCGTCAGATTCAGTTAAGGCAATTGGGTGTAAAGTTCCTTCCAGATCATCTAAAAAAGCTTGAGCATCAAACAGTCTGAAGTTTCTCCTCAGTACAGCGAGAGGCTTAGATTTAGCAACTTTCATATTTCTTATACATGCAATAGGACAATGGTCACTGATTCCCAGATCGAAAACACCACAGGCAGAAATCCTGTCCGGTTTATTAGAACAAATTAAGTCAATGAGTGTGGATTTGGAATAGTTTTTGGGGTTAGGTCTAGTAGGTTCTGCGACTAGCTGGGATAAGCCCAGGTTCCCAAAGACTTCCTTGAGTCCTTGAGAGTTATCACTCAACCAGTCAAGGTTCAGATCACCCAGCACAAGCAATTCAAAATCAGAGTAAGCAGAGAGCAATTCAGCAAGACTATTAAGAGAGTCAGTATTTGCCGAGGGGGGTCTATACACACCAGCAACATAAATTGAGCTATTGGAGCCCAGGACAACCTTCAAAACAAGTAACTCAAAAGACTTTGGAAGAGTAACTGACTTGATTAGTGAAACAGCATACCTTGATTTGACATATATGGCGACACCCCCTCCTCTTCCAATTCTGTCAGCCCTAAACAAATTAAAATGTTGCAGTTCCACAGCTGAGTCACAAACTGTGTTTCGTAACCATGTTTCAGATATAACCACAATGTCAGGGTTTGCTTCAGTAACTAGTATTCTCAGGTGGTCCATTTTATGAAGGCTTCTAGCAGAAGGCTTCTAGCATTTAAATGTATCAGCCCCAACCCTTTCCTATCCTTAAGGGATTGGGGGTTATTGAGAGGGGCAGAGGGGGGGTCTGACTCATGAGAAGTCTGAGAGGGCTGAAGAGGAATTGTAGGTAGGCAAGAATTTCCAGCAGCACGGTTAGGATAGTGGTGGGGGTGTCTCACTGTAATTCGGGAGGGAATTAATGAAGGAGTCAATAGCGATAGCGGGGATGGGACTGCAGTAGTGTAATAAGAACTACTTAACTGCCCAAGCCTAGTCTGAGGGGAGGGTTGGGGGGGATAACATAACTGTGGAGATTTAGGGCTTGGACATGGAGAGCATCAAAGAGAAGATAAGTAGGAGGCAGTGGATTTGAGTGTGTCAGAAATGTTCATAGATAGCAACGTGGCTCCAGAGCTATTTAGGTTATACATCTGCTTATACAATTGCTAAGTTGGTAAAAGTCACCAAAATAGGGCGCTTAGGTGGCGTAGCGGGTTAAGCATTGACCATGTAACCGCAGGGTCCCTGGTTCGATTCCGTCGATTTAAGTCGATTTAATTTATATAGCGCCTTTCAAAACCCCAAGGACGCTGTACAAGGGGATGAAATGTGCAGACAAAACAGAAAACAAACAAAGCAAAAACTAAAACAATGACTAGGGGCCAAATGCCTTGGAGAACAGATGAGTTTTGAGGGCCAGTTTGAAGGAGTCCAGGGTGGGGGCGTTGCGGATCACTGTGGGGAGGGAGATCCAGAGAGTAGGTGCGGCCACGCTGAAGGCTCTGTCCCCAAAGGTCCGTAGGTTGGTGGGTGGATAGCGGGCCCATGTCTGCGGACCGCAGGAAGGGGTATGCTGGGGGAGGAGGTCAGTGGGGTACTGAGGGGTGCAGGCGTCCCATCACCAGACCAGGCTCCACAGGCTCAGAGTGATGCTAGTGGGAAGAAGAAGAAGAAAGGGACATTATTTGGATTCCTTTCAAAGTTGTTTACGGAAATGTAATGTAAAGGTAATGTTACGTCTATGACCAGTTTATCATAAAACAGCAGACAGGCTATGCATTGTTGTTGTAAGAATAATGGAGTTTTAAGAGATGTGTTCTGTCATTGATTCTTCTTCTATAACAACTAATGTAGTGCAAGAAGAGCAACCCGGGTGGTGTCCAGCCTCCTCCAGCCTCCATTCCTTTTGCTTGTGCATTTTTCATATCTTATCAACTTGTTATGCTGAAGATTGTGTAACTAGATAATGCATCCCAATATCTGCAGATGGAAGCTTATCTTTGAAATGTTCGCTGCAGAGACGTGTGTACTTTGATGGTTTGCCCTCCACAGGGACTGAGGCACGTCTCATAGCACAAATCCACAATCTTCTCCTCTCTGGGTTTTCTTTTTCTGACGGAATTCTGTAGAAGCCCAACCCAGGGTCGTCTCCTCGTCGGTTAGTGCACCCGATTGCACAGCAACTATCCAGCATTTTGTCAAACAACTAATTAAAAACCTGATAAAATAGCTGGCAGGCAGCGGAAGAAAGTTTTGTTTTGCCTACCAGGTGGGCGTTCCCATTATGCCGTGACGACACGTGCAAACTATGAATGTGAACACGCGTGAATTGATTGATGGAATCAATTTATGTCAGCTGGCACTTGGTAAACCACTACATTTTCGCCGTTCATGGGTAAGTAATATCAGATAGTCATCTCTGATAACTAGCTAGGTAGCTACAGTGGCTAGATAGTCTAATTCTATTTGGCATATTATTATTATTATTTATTTTTTTAGCAAGCTCAGCTGTGGAACCTGATTGCTATCGCAAACCATTGCAGGAACAGATTAACACAGCTAGTCAATTAATTTATCAGCATGTCAAATTATGACTAACTTTATCAGGATCATGACTATGAGATGGTTCGGGATGGTGGGAGATCATGAATGAATGAATGGTCTTTATTGTCATTAATACAGTACAGGCAGGGGTGAAAGTGGTTTGAGTTTCTTACAGGAACTATAGGCTACTACCCCAACCTTCATCGTTTCATATAGTTCTCCTCCTGCCCCCAGCTTCATGCATCCCTGAACACACACATCGTGGTGTTGGTGTCGAAATTAGAAACACTTTAGGGCTGCCAAGTTTCACCAAAAGTTTGGAGTGAGAGTTTTTGGTGGTGGAGCGACCCAAAACTGTGCACGTTTTGGTAGCGGCGGCCCCTCTCTCCCACACAATTATTTGTGCTAGTTTCCTGCAATTTTAAACCAGCACAAGAAATGAAAATAATTGGAACATTTGATAAAACAAGAGAAATTCAGATAATATATCGTAAGTCTTAATAAACAAATACAGTAGGCTACAGAGTCTAAAACAAAATTGGGCCTCATCAAGTGAACTCAACCCCTTGGTCAGCAGCAGAAAGACCATTGGTCATCATCTTATATACAGTGCATTGCTCATAGATGGCTATCATGTTATACAGTACATACCAGGGTTTTTCCTGGGTCAGAATCAAGCCTTGGAGGTTGATGTTGTGCGCGCGCAGTGCGCCCAAATTTTCTTTGAGGGACCCCCAATTGTTGTATTTGTATTGTAAATTGTAATTATTATTATTAATAATAATAATACGATGCGATGCGATTTGAAAGTACCAGTAGGCTACCAGATACGTATGCACATATTTTGCTACCAGGGTTGCCAGATGGAATTGACAATTTCCAGCCCAACCAGTCTAAAAGCTGCCGAATCCACCCGTCCAAATGTTAATGCAATTTGAGATTGCATTTGCATGTTCCACTTTTGCATGCATTCTTTCAGACAATATTAAAATTCAAATGCAATTCTAATGAGCGGATGTGTTTCCTAGAACATATAAATGCAATTGCTCACATTATTGCATTACAATTTGAATATTGACTCAAATAACGCAGGCAAAAGTGGCAAATGAATATGCTATTTTGGGATTGCATAGTCATTTTCACATTAGAATGAACATTTGAATTTCGTCAGCTACAAAGAGGATGTGTTTACTAGAACATGTAAAAGCAATTGCGTATCACATTATTGCATTACAATTTGAATATTGACTCAAATAACGCAGGCAAAAGTGGCAAATGAATATGCTATTTTGGGATTGCATAGTAATTTTCACATTAGAATGAACTTTTGAATTTTGTCAGCGACAAAGCAGCGCATGACTTTGAAAATGAAATGTCAAATGGCTTTGCATTATCATTTTAATATTGACAGCGGATGTGCACATCAGGTACATGACAATGCAAATCATTAGAATTGCATTTGAATATTGTCTGAAAGAATGCATGCAAAAGTGGAACATGCAAATGCAATCTCAAATTGCATTAACATTTGAATAAAGTCCACTATATGCTTCCATACGGCGCGACTGTAATCCCGGTCGGACTGTCTCAGTGCCCAGTGCTGCCCACCCAACCACGTCGCGTCGGGTCTACTGTAAAGCGGGTTAACGTGTCCTTTTCAAAGGTATTAAAATAGACGCAAGGAAACATAACGTCAACCATGTGTTTCCTTGTTGGAAATTATGGATCGTGACTCGTGATTGCTTCTGCACTCTGCAGCAATCGGATTTTGATTGACAGGCAGCTGCATCTCTTCCCCCAACGGCGTTCCGGCACAGAAAGTCTTGCCGGAACGCAGCACCGGACCGTTCCGGCCCACTTTCACCTATGAGTACAGGTACCATACAACGAAATTTAGGAGGGGGGGCTCCCCTGGTGCTAGGAAAAAAATACTAAAAACAAGAAGGGAAAAGAGCTGGTTTACATAAATAAAGGCTATAAACACTATCCACTATACTATACTACTGTACTATACAAATAAAACACTGTGCTGTACTCTATGCTATAAATATCCTAACATTTCCTATCTCTGAACCTTATGTACACGAGGGTTGTCATATTGCACATAGTATTATTGCACATTCATTTAAAGTGTCGCAGTTTGCAGGTTTGAAATGTTCACAGTTGTATTTCAGTATTGCACTTATGATTACAATCTAGTAGCTGCCATCAAATTGTCTAGATTGTCCAGGGCCTAGAACCTAGGTCTTTGAGAGTTGAGACTCTCTCCACGCTCCCTCCATCGACGAGCAGGGGCTGGACCTCAGATTTTTTCCTCCTGAAGTCCACGATGATTTCCTGGGTCTTTGACTGGTTCAGCAGCAGGTTGTTAACCTTGCACAGCTTGCCCAGCTGCTCCACCTCATCCCTGTACGCCGCCTCGTCCCCCCCCCGAGATGCAGCCCACCACGGTGGTGTTGTCTGCAAACTTTATGATGGAGTTGCTGGGGTGGACGGGGGTGAAGTCGTAGGTGTAGAGGTTGTAGAGGATGGGGCTTAGCACGCAGCCCTGGGGGGACCCAGTGCTGAGTCTGAGGGCTGTGGAGATGTGGGAGCCCACCCGCACCCTCTGGGGGCGGTCAGACAGGAAGTCCTTGATCCATGCACAGATAGAGTGTGATAGTCCCAGGTCTAGTAGTTTGGTCACTAGCCTGTCTGGAAGGATAGTGTTGAAGGCAGAGCTGAAGTCCACAAAGAGCAGTCTCGCGTAGCTGTTCCCCCTCTCCAGGTGGGATAGAGTGGAGTGGAGACACGCCAGCTTTCTACCAAACACTGATAAGAGATAATTAATTTGTTCTCTTTTACACCCTCATAGGAGTTGTGTAATGACCAGGACACAGCACAGGAAGATGGACTACCATCCACCAGGGGTTGTCCATCCCTCGGACAAGACTGAGACAGCAGGCCTAGTCTTTACACCCAGATCTCCCGCTGCTCAAAGACCACGCCTGGCCTCCACCCCTGATAAAACTCTCTCCTCTCCTCCAGAGCCTGCTGAGGGTCACAAGGGGGGTGTGACCCCTGAAGTATCCGGGTGTAGTTCCGCCCCCACCGCCACCGCATTCATTCTCAACCAAAACCACGTGGTGTGTCTGCCTCTCGTCTCGAACGGTCTGAAGCTGTTGTGGGCGCGCTCAGAGCAGACCCAGGAGTTGGAGGGCACAGAGAAGCTGGTGGAGGCCTTCAACGTGTTCCCCTACCCGACCCTGACAGAGACTGTCATGCTCGCCCATAAATGCTCCCTGCACCTCGACCAGGTCCGAGTGTGGTTCATGGTCCGGAGGCTCCGCTTCGGCATCAGCTGGGACTGCAAGGAGATACGCGAAGCGCGCAGCAAGTTCGCAATCAGAGGAGGGGAAGGGAAAGGAGGCAGAAAGGGAGGTGGTGGCGAAGGAAAAGATGCTGGAGGGGGGGCGAATTGTCCTCAGGAGGGAGGATGTCAACAACAACAACAACAAGCACAAACTGTCACCTGTCTCCACCCAGGTTAGCCTGGCGTCTGGGTCTTCACGTGTTCCTTGCAAGCGCTGTAAATGTCAGCCCACTGTTGCTTTCTTTTCTCAAACAGCACAACAGACACAACAAACCATAATTGCTTTGCACTTGATTAGTTGAATCAGGTGTGCTGGTGGTGGAACAGATCAAATATGTGGAACGGCTGGTGGTCCCCGAGGAGAGTTTTTTTCTGGGGTCCCATGTCATCATCACTGAGCAAATTTTGAACACTGCTTTCTCACTCCCAGATTATCCACCTTGTTCTATCATTTCACTTTAGCTCTTTCTTAAGATCGTTAATCGTCTTCTTTTCACACATCTATACAATTCACTGTTTCAGGTTATCTCATCGCCATGGTGTCTGAAAGCCATAATGCCATATACAGTATGGACATGTCACTTTGTAGATATTACGGCCTTTAAACCCACATTATAGCAGGTTTTAATTTAGTTATATTGAATTTAATCAGAATGACCAGTGTATAGGAGATGTTATTTTCTAACTTACATTTTGCAATTGAATAATTTACGTTTTGGATATGCATATTTCCAGGGTCAGTTTCTCTGTTATTCTCACATGGACCAAATATTGACACAAGAAGGAAAATTATGAATGCTACTGCTAACAGAAAACAGTCTACACTGTTTGTAGAGGGGAAACTATACTGCTTCTAGTAGGCTACATGTTTTGTGCAGTTTAAGACTCATTTTTTCATGTTTTGTTTCAGTCTTACCAATAAAGAGCATTCCATATGATGTGTTTGTGTTGGTTTTGTACTTTTGTACAGAAAAATCTGAATTCATATGCAATGTATGTAGTGGAAATTGCGGTAATACTACAATGATGACGAGATTAACATGGTAACGTCATGTTCTTCATCTACTCAAGTATTGGTACAATGAGATGTGTTTGATGGCTAAAACCTGACAGCAGGGGGAGACAAAGAGATTGCTAGCGTTCAAAGCTGAATCCATCCAGTCAATATGAATATGACTTCTACTAACAACAAACTCATGGCTCATATAATATTAATTAAATACATAGGTGTTTCTCTTCATACCTTCACTCCAACTAACTTGGAATCGTTCCTGTGGAGTTGGGATTTAAATTCCTTTAAAATTCCTGAGTTCAATTTGGACAAAGGAAGGAAAGCTAAACATTTTCCTGAATTGACTGGAATGTATTAAACTAAATGACTATGTATCCCAGTGGGTCAATTGTACTAGGCATTCGAAGTGGCAGCAAACATTCAATATAATGTATATGTTACGGTACATGTGGGAAAACTAGGGTTAGGTGCTACGTCGACTTGGTACATGCTGGCATGTCTAACCCTACCCCTAACCCTAACTGTAGCACCCTAGCACCTAACCCTAACCCTAGTTTTCCCACATGTACCGTATTCCCACATGTACCGTAACATATACATTTAGTGAATTTGAACCTAACCCTACAGCATAGGCCATAGAGACATGCTACAAAACATCCCGTCACTGTACCGACTTCTCACAATAAACATGGTTCTCCCTCTCTTTGGAATCATCACTTTATTTTCTTTGTTTTTAATCAATAAACTATTTTTGTATAGGCCTATATATGTCCAATGACAACAAAAGCACATACACAACCATCAACCAACCAGTCAATCAATCTAGGTGACAATCTGAAATGAGTGATTATTCGAAAAAGCAAGATATTATTTATTAATTTACAGTTAACCCACAGATAATGTTGATCTTTCACACAATGTGGGAATGACTAAATAGTCTTGTTAAGGTTGAGGTGGTGGGCTGACATCCAAGCAGAGATGTCTGCAAGACACAAAGAGATAGGTGGTGTTGCCACCTGTGAATCAGAGGTGGTAGGAGAAACCAGATCAGCGGTTCGAGCCCCGGCTGGTCACATGTCGAAGTGTTCTTGGGCAAGACACTGAACCCCAAAATTGCTCCCAGTGAGCGGGCCAGCGCCTTGCATGGCAGCTTGTCGCCATTGGTGTGTGAATGTTTGTTGTGAAGCGCTTTGGAGCAGCTCTGGAGGAGCAAAAAAGGCGCTAACCCTAAAAAAGGCGCTAACCCTAATCCTAACCCTAACCCATATGAAATTACAGAGCCAAGAGATATGGTATAGACTAGAGCAAGAACAGTAAGGGCCTTAGGACAGAGCCCTGGGGGACCCTAGTGGTGAGGGCGTTCCTCTCCCTGTCACCTGGTAAGAGCGATCAGCCAGGTATGCTGCAAGCCAGGAGAGTGCAGAGCCAGAGATGCCCAGATCAGAGAGGGAGGAGAGGAGGGTCAGGTGGTCTTCTGTGTCCAATAGTGATGTGTCCTTCTGTGCCGACGCTTCGTAGCGTGTGTCGAGTAACCGAGGCAGATTTTTGTGGTGCGTGTATCGAGGCATGTGTTGATGACGTATGGTAAGAGCGAAGCTTCGCCTGCCGGCCGTACCACGTGACCGATTCGGGAAATGTGTATAAACTTGCCGTTGTTTTTCTATGTTTTGATTGATTGATTGATTGATTGAAAACTTTATTAGAAGATTTGCAGGAGTAGGTACATGAAAGTACATATTACATACAAGGTCAACTAACAGGATAAAAACCCAAGAAAGCCACTGGCTTATTTCAATTGGGGTCCTTGATTCTCAATTCATCGTTACATGTAAGACATACAAAAAAAACTAGTACTATCTACAAGATAATACAGACAAATAACTAGTACTATCTACAAGATAAACATACATCCATCATGGGAAGATGTACCCCAGCTTCATCTGTGCCCTGTGAAAGGATCTTTTCAAAAGCAGGTGAAATAAAGAAACTGCCTGAAGCCCAGCACTGTGGAGAAGTTGTTATTTTTAAATAAAAATGAATAAATGAAAGAAATGTTGTTGTTCCTAGTATCACAAGCACATTTATTCAATTCAAAGCTTCACACACCAAAGCCACGGTGTCATTATCACTCTACCTGCTATACATTTATTGTCCACTTGATGGCGCAGTAGAGCAAATAAAGCAACACGAAGCTTCGGCCTATGTGTGACGCAATTGGATGTTCCAGCTTCAACAGGTCATGAAGCCCTTGGTGCGAACAATCAACACAGTCTTAAGATAATACAACAACAACAAAGAATGAGACAGAAATCGACAGAAATAGGGGGGTAAGTGATCGGTAGGAATCTGAGAATGTATCTATTATGTAAACGTATATGCTTATGTACACTATAGCATGTAACTGTACTTTTCTAAACATATAAACGTGAACTAGTAACTTATATACAGTATGAAAACCTAACACAAGAATGCCAACCAAAATGGCAACCAAATCACCTTACTCTGAATGTTATTTCGACTGTAACCTCTGGGCAGCATTTGGTTTGACACGAAGTATAAGGGACTTATGTAGTCTAGGCCCGGGGCGGATTTAGGATTGTAGGAGATCCGAGGTTTAGCCCAGATGGGTAATGAAATGTGCGCGCAGCGCGCTGGACAAATTGGCGTGTTTTTTTTGCTGCGACACCACAAACTGCCACTTACCACCACCTTAAAGCGGACAAAAGGCACTGGAGAACACTTATACCAGGGCTCAACATTAAGGCTTTTATATAAATGATACATCATTATCAAATCAATAGTAGTCAATTTAGTTATTTGCACTAACATACACTCACCAGCCACTTGCACCGGTACACCTTGCTATTACCGGGTTGGTCCCCCTCTTTTGCCTTCAGAACTGCCTTAATTCTACGTGGCATAGATTCAACAAGGTGCTGGAAACATTCCTCCCAAGATTTTGGTCCATATTGACATTCTAGCATCACACAATTGCTGCAGATTTGTGCCAAGAAAATATCCCCCACACCATTACACCACCACCACCATTTTCGCCCAGAGAACTGACGCTCACTGGATAGTTTTGTCTTTTTCTGACCATTCTCTGTAAACACTAGAGATGGCTGTGCGAGAAAATCCCAGTAGATCACGTTAGCGTCATGTTTAGACCATTGGAAGGGCAGCCAATAGGGCACATCCTCTAATTTTCGCCACTCAAAAGGGCACTTAAGCACAGTGGTGTGCCGTCAGGGCCAGCAAGGCCTTCTCTGCTGGCCTAAACATCATCAGAATATACATTTTATTTTAATATATATTTTCCACAAATATGTATTAATGATTCCCCATAGTCTATTCTCTTCATTTCATAGCTTTCCTCTTGGTTGCGCTGCTTCCAGTCTCCGATTGAGATTTGGAGGGCTGGCCTTTATGTTAGAGCTTTTATCCAATCAAAATGTGTTGCTAGGGGGCTAAAAAATCTGCCCGCCTTCACATTAAACGGTGAAGCGGATTCGACCTGTAACTTAACGTTGGAACGAGAAAACATGTGGCGTACCTAGTAAACCTACGTAGATGCGAGCAAAAGCAACAACGGCGTCTGCTGGAAGGCTCAATGATGTCAGCACCCAGCACGTCTTTTGATTGGATACGCACTATTGCTACGCACTATTACTACGCACTATTGATATTCACTATTGAGATGCGGAACTATGCCGGTAGATGTGAAACATTTGAAAGTGCACAGGGAAACGGAGCCTCACAACGAAAGCTTTCGTTGACTGATCGATAATACTGATCGATTGTGTCCTGTTTTTGGGTAAACAATAACTTTCATTTAGGGGACAGGATGAAAGCGCCAAGTCCACAAACAGAGGAAACTACGTTGAGCTTCTTTCTTTTCTGGCTGAAAACAACCCAGATTTACATTACCACCTGTCCACAAACAAAGTGTTTACTGGGACGTCAGGCAAAATACAAAACGACCTGATTTTTGCTATTGCTGAAGTGATGGAAGAAGAGATCAAAATGGAGATTAAAAAGGCACCCTTTGTCGCTATTATGGTGGACGAGACGACAGAAGTGGGTAATGTAGCGATCTTAAAGATGTTAGTTTAACACTCTTCATTGTAAATGCGGATTTATTGATTAAAAATGCTTCGGAAATATTAATATAACTCTGTTGTACTTGTCTGACTATGTTAAGGTGATGCAACGCCCGGTTATACTGTGTTTCTGTCTAGTTTCTAGAGCCATGGCGTCATAACGATGGTATTAAGAGGTAGAATAATTCAGGTAGGAATGTGTCGGACATCACTGAAGGCCTAGGTGTGAAATGCACCGCCCGCCACTGCTTAAGCATGACGTTTTTCAACGGGGGCACATGGTCATGTTTAGACCATTGGAAGGGCAGCCAATAGGGCACATCCTCTAATTTTCGCCACTCAAAAGGACACTTAAGCATGACGTTTTTCAACGGGGGCACATGGTCATGTTTAGACCATTGGAAGGGCAGCCAATAGGGCACATCCTCTAATTTTCGCCACTCAAAAGGGCACTTAAGCATGACGTTTTTCAACGGGGGCACATGGTCATGTTTAGACCATTGGAAGGGCAGCCAATAGGGCACATCCTCTAATTTTCGCCACTCAAAAGGGCACTTAAGCATGACGTTTTTCAACGGGGGCACATGGTCATGTTTAGACCATTGGAAGGGCAGCCAATAGGGCACATCCTCTAATTTTTGCCACTCAAAAGGGCACTTTAGTGGGATGTTTTTCAACTGTGGGGGCACATGGTCATGTTTAGACCATTGGAAGGGCACCAGTAGGGCACATCCTCTAATTTTCGCCACTCAAAAGGGCATTTTCGCCACTTAAAAGGGCACTTAAGTGTGACCTTTTTCAACTGTGGGGGCACCAGGGGGGCGGTCGCCACCCCTGCCCCCCCCCCCTGAGTCCGCCAGTGGTGGCTAGATAGTCTAATTCCATTTAGCATGTTTTTGTTGTTGTTGTTGTTGTTGTTGTTGTTGTTGTTTTTAGTTCAGCTGTGGAGCCTGATTGCCATCGCAAACCCTTGCAGCAACAGATTAACACATTTTGTTAATTCATTTATCTGCATTATGACCAGGGCTGCCAAGTTTCACCAAAAGTTTGGAGTGAGATTTTTTGGCGGTGGAGCGACCCAAAACTGTGCATGTTTTGGCAGCGGCGGCCCCTCTCTCCCACCCAATTATTTGTGCTAGTTTCCTGCAATTTTACATGTTGTTCATAATAAACCAGCAAAAGAAATGAAAATAATTAACATTTTATAAAACAATAAAAAAAATCAGACAATATATCATATTTATGAAATCTTAATAAACAAATACAGTAGCCTACAGACTCTAAAAGAAAAATTGGCCCCATCAACAGGACTCAGCCCCTTGGTCAACAGCAGAAAGACCCGTGGTCATCATCTTATATACAGTGCATTGCTCATAGATGGTTATCATGTTATACAGTACATACCAGGGTTTTTCCTGGGTCAGAATGAGGGCTTGGTGGGTGATTTTGTGCACGCACGGCGCGCCCACATTTTTTTTGAGGGACCCCCGATTGTTGTATTTGTATTGTAAATTGTAATTATTAATAATGTTAATAATTATATATAATAATAATAATAATAATAATGTTAATAATTAATAATGTTACAGTAGAGAAACAAAAAACTGTTACCAAAACTGAGTATTTACTAGCTAAGATTGGCAAAAGATTTGCGTGGTGCAACCGAAATTAGTAAACAACTAGTTTGAAACTAGCTAGTAACAACTAGGGGTTTAGTAACTACTAAATGCCTGCATTTAAATGCCTGCATTTAGTAATGACTTACGCCATATTGGTGCAACCCAGTCGAGTAGGCTACCAGATACGATGTTGTAATGTATGCACATATTTTGCTACCACGGTTGCCAGACGGAATTGACAATGTCCAGCCCAACCGGTCTAAAAGCTGCCGAATCCACCCGTCCAGTACCAAAAGTAGCCCAATCTGGCAACACTGCTTGCTACGTTCTTGCAGCTCGCGTGAACACAGGTTCTTCCATCAGCGCTCGCCTGCCGCTTCGATTGCAGACTCAAGTTAATGCGCGTGCAGAAAGATGCCACGAAACTCATGTCCGGTAGCTTTCTTTCAAGGAATTTCAAAAATAAAAGTCCCGTAAAACAATTGTTATTTCTCGCCGTGAGAAATAGAGATGCCGCGTGAGAGCGTGAGAACTGGTTGAAATGCGTGAGTCTCACGGCGATTGCGTGAGACTTGGCAGCTCTGACCGTACTGGTCTAGTGACTCTAGTCTGTAGCAACAAAATGGCGTGACTGTTGATAGTAACTGGTGTCACACTGTCACACACACTAACAAGTTGTCACATGTCGAAACCTTTGTTGGCAAACAGATTTCGTGGAGTTGGTATTTTAGAGACTTTTAAGTAACGGTGCTCTGTTTATCTGCGCTCAATCTATGTAGATATCCTTGACATATTATGAATGAATGAATGAATTTATTGTCATTGTAACAGGTACAACGAAATTAAATGCATGCCCTAGGTGCTAACAATCAACACAGTCCTAAGATAATAATTTTAAAAAAAAGAATGAGACATAAATCGACATAAATAGGGGGGTAAGTGATCGGTAGGAATCTGAGAATGTATCTATTATGTAAACTTATATGCTTATGTACACTATATGGCCTATTCACAGGGGGGAGTTAGCATGTAACTGTACTTTTATAAACATATAAACGTGAACTAGTAACTTATATACAGTATATGAAAACCTAACACAAGAATGCCAACCAAAATGCCAACCAAATCACCTTACTCAGAATGTTATTTCGACTGTAACCTCTGGGCATTTGGTTTTACACAGAAGTATAGGACGGAGCAAAAAACTACAGGAACGTGGAGGGATGCCCCCAGTGTCTGAGGACGAGGTGGCTGTGACAGAGGGCGGGGAGGGGGGCTTGTTGTCTCGGGATGACTGCCTCTGCCCAGTCTGCCTGGAGGTGTTCTTGGAGCCGGTGACACTGCCGTGCGCCCACAGCTTCTGCAAGCCCTGCTTCCAGGAGACGATGGGAAAGGCCAACCTGTGCTGCCCGCTGTGTCGCAAGAGGGTGTCCACGTGGGCGAGGCATAACAGCAGCAACAAGACGCTGGTCAACGACGCACTGTGGCGGCGGGTGCAGGCGGCATTTCCTCTGCAGTGCCAGCGGAGGATCAGCGGTGAAGAGGATGAGGAGGAAAGCAGTGAGTGACTGCCAGTTTCATCCAACTCTTATGTTTTATTCCGTTTTGTTTTAGCCTTAGTGAATTGGACTGGAGTAATTGATCCGGCAGGTCTAGGGCCGGTTTGACAGACAAGGCTTAAGCCTAATCCCAAACTAAAAAGCATCTTCAATGGGGATTTGACATTGGTTATTCTTTTTCTGAGTGGGGCAGTCCCACTCATATTTTTCATTTTATTGGATATATAGGATATATTTTATGGGATATTGAACTCACTGAAGGTAGACAGGAAAGCAAGGAGGAGAGGGCATGTCAGCAGGGCATGAGCCGAACCCATGCCAACATGGGCATATGTGGGCACTATAGACTACGGTGCTAGACCACTGGACCACCAAGTCAAGAGTCAAGAGTCACTTTATTGTCCCATCACTGGGAAATTTGTATTGGGCTTACACCCCACAGCAGCCAACAAAGATCAACAGACAACAAGGAGCAACAGACAATACAGGATATTAGCACACAAACAGAAGGCGGACCTGATTAAAACAAGAGTGGAGATAAAATGATAAGCAAGATAAGTTACATTCATCTGGTGCAGTTTAAAAGTTTAACAGAAACGGGAATAAAAGAATTTTTAAATCTATTTAATCTAGCGCGGGGGACTCTGAACCTCCTCCCAGAGGGCAGCAGTTCATACTCTGCATGTAGGACATGGGAGGGATTCATGAGAATTCTATTAGCCTGTCTGAGAGTAGCCTGTTCAAAAATAGACTGCAGGGATGAGTGGTCTTTCACCCCAGGCCACAATCAAGATTTTACATTGAAAGTTTGATTTAGTCCAGGACTAGCCTTGTCTGTGAAACCGGCCCTATATTTTGCCCCTCCATTTTCTTTTAGCCTGTGAATTGGACCGGAGTAATTGCCCCTCTGCAAAGTCCTCTTTAGTTTTTCAGCTAATTTGTTGCAATACTCTAGGATGAGAACTTTCCATAAATCCTAAAAGTCAACAGAAATGATCATTTAAAACCTTCAGTTTATAATTTAAAATAAACATATTTTATATGTTTTTAAAGTCTTTCCCCCGGACCCCACTAGCATGTGTGTTTCCCCAGCTCACATGCTTCTCACCTTTTCCTCCCCTAACCAGTGTGCCTTCTATACAGCATCCTGGGTGTGCTATAGATAAATAGGTACTTAATGTTCTTTATACTTTCAGGTGTTACATCAGCTCACTTCACCAACAACAACAACCACAACAACAACATAAAGTGACAATTGAATAATAGGCTAAATAAAATAGCTAAGAATACAAAATAAAGATAGACCAATAGACATTTGGGACCTTATATACAGTAGCTATATTTTACATAAAGGTGTGAAGGAAGGATTTCTTTTATTTGCAATGACTTGGTGAGGTTGGCTGACCTGTCGTTCCTCTCTCTGCCCTCAGCGTTGGGTTCCAGACCCAGAGTCAGCCAGCCAGGAGAGGTGCGGAGGGAGTACGAGGACCAAATCAGCAAGGTCAGCACTCTCAGGGTGTATAACTGCCGATTACCGTGTGTGTGTGTGTGTGTGTGTGTGTGTGTGTCTGTGTGTGTGTGTGTGTGTGTGTGTGTGTCTGTCTATGTGTAATAATAATAATAATAATAATAATAATAATACAAATACATTACATTTGTATAACATAAAAAGAAAATAAAAAAATATAAGAGGACATTATTTAACTG
The DNA here is from genome assembly GCF_963989245.1 of Nansenia antarctica. Taxonomy (NCBI): domain Eukaryota; kingdom Metazoa; phylum Chordata; class Actinopteri; order Argentiniformes; family Microstomatidae; genus Nansenia; species Nansenia antarctica. The sequence goes on from NC_137678.1 coordinate 24,247,843, forward strand.
CTTATTTACTAAATAACTGCTGTGATTCTCAATGTTTCTTAACTTCTGTTTATTACACCTCCGTTCCATTGAAGGAAAACATCCACCACTCCGACGTGAAGCCTCGGCCCTCAAAGGACCTTCCAGAGTGCCCGACGCCCTCGCTGGACGTCCCTGGCAGACAGGAGAGCGCCAGGGTGCAGTGTGAGCCCACAGCTTCAGCGGAAGTCACAGACCATCCAACCGATGACCCCTTGTTAAAACAGACACTACCCCCCGTCCACACCACGCCGCAAGAAAGGGGGGCTTCGACTAAAAGAAAGAGCTGTGACATTGAGCTGAGTGGGGAGGGAGATATGTCCAGTAAGAGGCCATGCTGTTCCTCATCCCTTCCCCAGCGTGTGGAGCCTAAACCAGCCCAGGGAAAGCCTAAACCAGCCCCGGGAGAGGCCCTACTGTTCCAGGAGCTGGCCCAGAGGGAGGAGGAGCAGCTGTTCAGACGCAGGCAGCAGGAGGAAGAGGACAAGGATCTGGCTCTCCAGTTGCAGAAGCAGCTGAACCGAGAGGACACCCTCCGTGCCGCTGTGGACCGCAGCAAAGGCTCCAAGGATCAGTACCAGCTTCGCCAGAACCCCGCCAGGCACAGCGGGAGGCGCTCACACGCATCCACTTCCAAAGAGGCGGCGAGGGGGACAGCAGGGAAGAAGAGCCCGCCCGGCCGTGCCGCTCAGGTGGAACAGATCGAGTAACGGTATTCTGCGTCACTCAACAGATTGTTTAGCTGGCAATTTTGTAGTTTGTTTGTTTTGGTTGGGTTGATTTCTTGAACGGAGACAGGTGACAGTTTGTGCTTGTTGTTGTTTTTTTGTTGTTGTTTTTTTTCCCCGGGCATAAGGCCCTTACCTCCACCCCCCCCAGAATGGGGGACCATAGTACTTTTATTTTTTAATTTTGATATATTTAAGATGAAGGGTGGAGAGAGTGGGGGAGACCAGGGTCGGGATGGGGAGGGATGGAAGTGGGAGGGATTCTTTTTAGGGATTCTTCTTTTTTGTGTGTTTTGAATGTAAATATTTTACCTAATAAAATTGTTTTATTATTTATCATTTTATTTTCCTCGTCAAGATCACCAATTAAAACCTTCACAAGGTCCAACTTAAGAGTTTTATTTTTATTGGAATAAAGCTTTTGTACTTGTGTCCAAAATAAGGCTACACAAGGACAATACCAAAATAGATGGGGGGAGGATTAATAAACAGTTTTTTCCTTGTTCTGCAACTATTTCTCCTCATTTATATTTTGTGAGCTGCATCATTGTCAACAGATGAACTACACAGATGAAATCATGTATATAAGAGAGTAGGAGATGAATGTAATTTAAAAATGCCATCTTTGTCCATCACACATTATATCATCACTGTGTTTAACATGGTACAATTGATAGAAAAATAGGATTATATACATCAAACATATTTGTATTCTAATTTGTACAACCAACTTTTCTACATGTTACATTATACACCAGCAGCATAATGTGTTAAGCTTATCATACTCATTGTACATATTATACTCATAGTATTCAAAATATTACTCGAACAGAAGGTTGCCACGATTGGCACAAGTACATGTTGTGATCAGCTCCACATCTTATCTTCTATTCTCATTAGACCTGATGAGTGATTAGCCAATCACAGAGGGTTAGGGTTAGACACTCCCCTAATTCCAGTACTCCTTAGCATAGAGCCTGCCGGCTGGGGCTGCCAGGACTCCGCCCCCTCAATGATCCGGCGAATCACAGAAGCAGCGCTGATCATAATATGACCAGCTGCTTGGAGGAGGGTGGAGGCAACACGGAGGGCTTCTCTGAGAGAGGAAGAACGTGAGTGAATCAGTTGAATATACAGGCAGTAATTAGTAAAAAAAAAAGAAAAAAGTTCAATACACCCCCCCCCCCCTAAGGTTCTATCTCCGTTTAGGGCAGTTCAGAGATATTGAGCGTCAATGTTTTTACATTCCATTATGTTTTGTGAGATGGAACCTTTGTATTTCATGAATTACTAACTCAAAAATGTCAACATTTAAAAAAATAACACCACACATGCATTAATAAACACCTAATGGATCAGATTAACTAAATGTTGACAAAAATGGAGATAGAACCTTATAATTCTAACGTCACGACAGGCTAATGTACATGCACACTGAGATGCACAGATTAGGGATGAGACTACATTAGCAAAATACTCTAATATTGATACAGTATCGGGCCACAGACAACCTACAGCAGGGGGTCTCCATGTCTGGCAAGGCTCCAGGGCCATGAGGACAGTGTTGTCAGGCAGGGACATGAAGAAGTCCTCAGAGTCCACCTCAGTCCCGTCCTCCTCACACACCAGGGACAGACACATGGTGGACAGGGACAGCAGCAGAGCCTCGCACACCTGGACAGACAGAAAGCCAAGGGATATTTTCAGGAAACAGTCCAACTAAGTGAGTATGAAGTCAAATCTGTATTATGTGTTTGGTTTTTTCTCCTCAATATCTCTTAATTTGTGTTGCATATTTTCATAATCATTGTGTTTTGCATCAAGTCTCTCTCTCTCTCTCTCTCTCTCTCTCTCTCTCTCTCTCTCTCTCTCTCTCTCTCTCTCTCTCTCTCTCTCTCTCTCTCTCTCTCTCACCCTGTCTCTCACCCTGTCTCTCAGCTCCTCCAGAGTGCCGGCTGTGACGCCCTTCCTGGTCTCCCTGTCTTGGGTGACCACTCTGAACGGCCGTTGGGGAGCCGACCACACACGCCTGGACACGGACCTGTGGAAGAGGAAGAGTGAAGATGATTTTCAGACCTGATGACACAGATCACTGGCGGACTCAGGGGGGGGGGGGGGCAGGGGGGGCGACCGCCCCTCCTGGTGCCCCCACGGTTGAAAAACGTCTCGCTTAAGTGCCCCTTTGAGTGGCAAAAATGCCCTTTTGAGAGGCGAAATTAGAGGATGTGCCCTATTGGCTGCCCTTCCAATGGTCTAAACTTGACCATGTGCACTGATGGGGTCCCACAGCGTTGACACATTGACATTGCCGTAGTAAGACAGCTAGACACTTTACCGCAGACTGTAGATGTACAAAGCTATCTTAATGACTCTATTATAGAACAAAAAACAAACCCTCATATAGATGTACCCTGTCTAAAACATGTCTTCCAATGCAGTGGTTAGACTCTTGGCTATATTATCGCATGTGATGGGTGGGGCAAAGCCCCTCCGTTACACTAAGCCTATATCCATGGTGCTATTGAACCACTAATGAGCTTTTTTTAAAGGTAGTATTAGATACAACAATATAGATTTTTGCACAGATTATCAGATTCACGTTCTATATTCTTCGTCCTATGTTGAATGGCATGGGTGTCTTAACGGAACTGATCTTGGTCGATGCAGTACCCCAGGCTACCACGGGAGGGCGTTAAAACTTAAACAATATATATTTTTAAAAGCTCTGAATCAGATTTGTTTAAAAAACAATGTTCAGTGCTGGCAGAGATTTTAAAATATATTATATTATGCTCTATGGTGCTGGTGCTCGAACCATGTCCTGTAAAATGATGCTTTTCCATTGACCAACCACAAGATGGAGACAAGCTACATCTTATTGAACAGGAATACATGACATGAAGTATGAAGTATGAATTTATCTCAAGTACAGACTGATGCAGATGTATACTACATGATAGAATACGTAGGCCTATTTGAAAATGTATTCCTTGTTTTACAGATTACTTGGACATTTTGGACACGAATATTGTCACAAAGTCTGAACATCCAATGGGAATCCCCAAAATGTGTCACTCCAACCAATCAGAATAGAATACGGAACTCTGCCCTGCTTTCCCACGTCACATGTGTTAGCTGTCCACCGCAAGCATGGCAAAATCAATAGGCCAAAAACAGTAAGAATTCTCTTTTTGACTCTCAAGTTAACACTTAACATTAGAACAATGTATAGAATGCATTTTCGAGTCTAAATCTATAACTCTGTAGGTTATTTTGTTCAGTTAAATTATGCTAGAAGCTAGCGTTCGCAAGCTAGCTTGCGTGGTGAAGAAGGAGAAGAAGAATGTTTTATTTTCCATGCAATCAACTTGTCAGTCAATTGTTGGAATTTGGTATTGTTTTCTCTACTGGTTAAGTTAATGCTGAATACAATTAATTAGTTTAATTAACAGATAACAAAGAACTTTAGTTTGTATGTTGTTAAGAGAAGGTAGCTAGCTAGCTGACTCAGTAAAGGAAACTTTTCAATCATAGACAATAGGAGGATATCAATCGATCAAAAATGTATTTGTATAGCCCCTTTTCCAAAAAAGCAGTCTTGTCACAGAGTGCTTAATGATGGCCGGGACCGTAGACTCCCCAATAGAAAGTCAGGGGGAAATCTCCAGGCCTGTGCCTAAAAAGCTTGGTCACAATGGCAAGGGATCCACTCTCATATGGCTGTTGTTCTCCTGAAGGAGTTGGGGAAGAAGCTGTACAAGAGGCGGAGGTACATCACCAGAGAGAAGAAGAGAAGGCACATGATCGTAGGAGCCGTGATCCATCACCTAAAGAAGAGAAAGTAGGCAACACACACACACACACACACACACACACACGCACGCACGCGCACACACACACACACACACACACACACACACACACACACACACACACACACACACACACACACACAAGGAGGGAGAAGAGAGAGAGATATCTTTCCTTGAAACTAGGGAATAACTTACCTAGTGTAGTTATAAAGACAATGGACTGGGCCTTCTTTATGTAATGTTTTTCTAAGACTCCTATGGGAATACTGTCGTTATTCGTGTAGGAACAGTCCATGTTTATTTGTTCTTAAGTAATTGATTTCGAATAATAATGGGGTTTTGTTATCACACATTTCTTGTTACACCAAAATCATTTAATTCAATAGTTGGGAGCTGAGATCCTCCTGCTAGATACTAGGGTTGGGTAGAGGCCTCGATGTTTAATGTAACCTATATGTATTCAGGTCCGATCTTTTGTCTGCATGCCTTCCATGCTGTGAACTGATCTGAATTGATTTATTTATTTGATATATATTTGTTTCCTCTCAGTACCAGCGCTAGAGCGAACATCACCCTGTCTGGAAAAAAGAGGAACAAACTTCTCAAACAGCTGCATCACATGAAAAGAGAGGCGGCCCCCACAGAAGGTAAACGCTGGGCCTTTTGTAGGACTTTTCTAACTGTGTGTGTGTGTGTGTGTGTGTGTGTGTGTGTGTGTGTGTGTGTGTGTGTGTGTCACATTTACATTCAGGGCATTCAGCAGACGCCTTTGTCCACAGCGACTTACAACAATAAAAACTCAAATGAAATAGTGTACAGTAACTATCTTGCATGTATCTTGATGGGCTATAGTTTTTTCCCCAGTCAGGGCACAAGTCATTTCCCCATATAGCAATAGATATGTTACGGTACATGTGGGAATACGGTACATGTGGGAAAACTACACCTCGTTCCAAATTCTTATGCAAATAATATTTTTCTCAGATTTTCCTAAATAGTCGATGCAAATGACAATCAGTATAATTTTCAAGTCATCAACCGTTAGAGTATAATTCAAATTTTATTGAACAAACCTCCCAATGATAACAGTTTTTTTTATTTTTATAAAAAACTCAAAATGCACTGTTCCAAATTATTATGCACAACAGAGTTTCAAAACATTTGATAGGTTGTAAAGAACTAAAAATGGTAATTTGATGAATTTAGGGTTAGGAGGTCATATTAGGAGGTCATATTTACTGAAATCAAAAGCTATTTCAAACAAAAACATCTTAACAGGTCAAGTTACATGTTAACATAGGACCCCTTCTTTGATATCACCTTCACAATTCTTGCATCCATTGAACTTGTGAGTTTTTGGACAGTTTCTGCTTGAATTTCTTTGCAGGATGCCAGAATAGCCTCCCAGAGCTGCTGTTTTGATGTGAACTGCCTCCCACCCTCATATATATTTTGCTTGAGGATGCTCCAAAGGTTCTCAATAGGGTTGAGGTCAGGGGAAGATGGGGGCCACACCATGAGTTTCTCTCCTTTTATGCCTATAGCAGCCAATGACACAGAGGTATTCTTTGCAGCATGACATGGTGCATTGTCATGCATGAAGATGATTTTGCTACGGAAGGCACGGTTCTTCTTTTTGTACCACGGAAGAAAGTGGTCAGTCAGAAACTCTACATACTTTGCCGAGGTCATTTTCACACCTTCAGGGACCTTAAAAGGGCCTACCAGCTCTCTCCCCATGATTCCGGCCCAAAACATGACTCCGCCACCTCCTTGCTGACGTCGCAGCCTTGTTGGGACATGGTGGCCATCCACCAACCATCCACTACTCCATCCATCTGGACCATCCAGGGTTGCACGGCACTCATCAGTAAACAAGACTGTTTGGAAATTAGTCTTCATGTATTTCTGAGCCCACTGTCATGCTGCAAAGAATACCTCTGTGTCATTGGCTGCTATAGGCATAAAAGGAGAGAAACTCATGGTGTGGCCCCCATCTTCCCCTGACCTCAACCCTATTGAGAACCTTTGGAGCATCCTCAAGCAAAATATATATGAGGGTGGGAGGCAGTTCACATCAAAACAGCAGCTCTGGGAGGCTATTCTGGCATCCTGCAAAGAAATTCAAGCAGAAACTGTCCAAAAACTCACAAGTTCAATGGATGCAAGAATTGTGAAGGTGATATCAAAGAAGGGGTCCTATGTTAACATGTAACTTGACCTGTTAAGATGTTTTTGTTTGAAATAGCTTTTGATTTCAGTAAATATGACCTCATAATATGACCTCCTAACCCTAAATTCATCAAATTACAATTTTTAGTTCTTTACAACCTATAAAATGTTTTGAAACTCTGTTGTGCATAATAATTTGGAACAGTGCATTTTGAGTTTTTTATAATAAAAAAAAATACTGTTATCATTTGGAGGTTTGTTCAATAAAATGTGAATTATACTCTAACGGTTGATGACTTGAAAATTATACTGATTGTCATTTGCTCGACTATTTAGGAAACTCTGAGAAAAATATAATTTGCATAATAATTTGGAACGAGGTGTAGGGTTAGGGTTAGGTGCTACATCGACTTGGTACATGCTGGCATGTCTAACCCTAATCCTAACCCTACCCCTAACCGTAGCACCCTAGCACCTAACCCTAGTTTTCCCACATGTACCGTATTCCCACATATACCGTAACAGATACATTACATACAGTATCACTTGATAAACGTATTTATTGCACAGTACTGTTTTTACCAATTTATTAATAATAATAATAATAATAATAATACAAATAATAATAATACATTAGACTTATATAGCGCTTTTCTAGACACTCAAATACGCTTTACAAACTGAAAAGATTGAGTAGTAATAATAAAAAGAAACAAGAAAGAAATAGAGAAAGAAAGTATAGGGGTCTAATTAAGGTAGTGCTGGGGACACATGGGAAGGGGAGGGGGAGGGGGTGAGGGTTAACTGGTGAAGGCAAGCTGGAAGAGGTGGGTTTTGAGGGTTCTGTTTAAATGTTGGGAGGGTGTTGGCCTGTCTGCGACTGCGGCTGAAAAGGCCCCATCACCCCAGGTCCGGCGCTTGGTCCTGGTGGTCTTGAGGGATTCATTATTATTATTAATACGCAATCCACCGTGTCTCTCTTCAGCTGAGGCACCAAAGGCAGCCCCTGCCCCTACTACGAAGGCCCCGGCACCAACGAAGAAGACGAGGAAGAACAAGAAGAGACGAGGTGCATCCAAGGCAGCAGATGTTGAAATGGCAGACATGGAATAACCATTTAGACCATTTTAACAACAAACTGAACTGTTTCTATTGGCTCAAGCGTAAATGCCAACCTGCCTGCCTTTGAAAACGAGTGGCCTGGGGTTTGTTCTCTCCCAACAAAGGAGTAGTGAATTTGAGATATGATATGATAACCCAATTATATGGAGTGTCTTTGTTTAAACAAACATGGTCAACGTCATTATTTTGCAGTATTTACACACAGAGGGCTTGGTCGGATGCCGTAGTTAGACAAGCTGTACATTTACAGGCAAAATATTAATACAGAACAATAAATGATACAGTTACAGTAATACAACAAGGACTGTCATAGTGAAAATGTCACAAGAAAAAGGGTTTTCAACCATATACATCCATATTTTGAAAAAAAGGTGGACGACATCAGCAGCACCTTTCTCCCCCCACCGCTCCCTCCTCCCACTAACAATGCTAACACCGTTCCCACTAACAATGCTAACACCCCTTCCAAACTCTCCCCTCGACACTCGATCTCTGGATTGTCATCTTTTTCCCCCCTCTCCCCCGATGAGATTCTCACACTTATCACATCAAAGCGGGCAACCACATGCCCTCTTGACCCCATCCCCTCCCCTCTTCTCCAATCCATTTCCGCCGACATCCTTCCTTACCTTACCACCCTAATCAACTCCTCCCTATCCACTGGATCTGTCCCAGCGGCCTTCAAAATAGCCAGAGTCAAGCCTCTCCTCAAGAAACCTACCCTTGACCCATCATCTGTCCACAATTACAGACCGGTATCCCTTCTCTCATTCCCTTCCAAAACCCTTGAACGCGCGGCATCTAAACAACTGACTGACTATCTCCGGAAGATGGATCACTTAGACCCCCACCAATCCGGCTTCAAGGCTGGGCATTCCACTGAGACTGCGCTCCTTGCTGTCACGGAAGCCCTCCACTCTGCCCAAGCTTCCTCCCTCTCCTCTGTTCTCATTCTCCTTGACCTGTCTGCTGCCTTCGACACAGTCAATCACCAGATCCTTCTCTCCATCCTCTCAGACCTGGGCATCTCTGGCACCGCACACTCCTGGTTTTCTTCCTACCTGGCGGGCCGCTCCTACCAGGTGACCTGGAGAGAATCGCTATCTTCTCCACGAACCCTCTCCACTGGAGTTCCCCAGGGTTCCGTCCTAGGGCCCCTACTCTTCTCCCTCTACACCAAGTCTCTTGGCTCGGTAATCTCTTCACATGGGCTCTCCTACCACAGCTACGCAGACGACACTCAACTCTTCCTGTCCTTCCCCCCGTCTGATGTAAACGTGGCAACCCGTATCTCAGCATGTCTCGCTGACATTTCAACTTGGATGGCTGACCACCATCTCAAGCTCAATCTTAACAAGACCGAGCTCCTCTTCATCCCCGGGAAAGCCTGCCCTCTCCAAGACTTCTCCATCACAGTGGAGAACTCTACTGTAACCCCCTCCCTGACAGCCAAGAACCTTGGAGTGATCCTGGATAACCGACTATCCTGTGCGGAGAACACTGCAGCAACGGCTCGCTCCTGCAGATTCCTCCTCTACAACATCAGAAGGATAGACCATTCCTTACCAGAGAGGCAGCGCAACTCTTGACCCAGGCACTGGTCATCTCCCGCCTGGATTACTGCAATGTACTCCTGGCTGGGCTCCCCGCTTCAGCCATTAGACCTCTGCAGCTCATCCAGAATGCTGCTGCCCGGCTGGTATTCAACCTCCCCAAATACTCGCATGTCACCCCTCTCCTTCGCACCCTGCACTGGCTCCCGATAGCAGCTCGCATCAGATTCAAGACCCTGGTGCTTGCATACCAGGCAGCTAAAGGGACAGCCCCTGCCTACCTGAAGGAAATGGTAACCCCCCAAACCCCTGCCCGCTCACTCCGTTCCTCCACCTCGGCTGGCCGACTGGCCCCACCTCCTCTACACAGCAGTCGGGCTGCCCGATCACGTCTCTTCACAACACTGGCTCCCCGCTGGTGGAATGAGCTCCCCACGACTGTCAGAACGGCAGAGTCACTACCCATCTTCCGTCGTAGACTGAAGACCCATCTCTTCAGGTTACATCTTAACTGCTCCTCCTGAGACATCTTCCGACCCTCACCACTACGTCTCCTAAAGACACCCGCTTTCCCCTTTACTGTGTCCCTAAGAACTTCTACTGCCCCCCTTGTACTGTATCTCAGTTTCTCCAGTAATTAAAAAAAAAAAAAAAAAAAAGTTTTAGTAGAAGGCGATAATAGGGAGAAGGTTTTTCCTTCTATCAGTGGCCCCGGGCCCGAGCTAGAGTACTCTTCCTGCAACGAATAGTGGACTGCTGATTCACATGCTTAGTATTCAAATGTATTGATTGTAAGTCGCTTTGGAATAAGGCGTCTGCTAAATGCCAAAAATGTAAATGTAATGTAAATATTTATTTTCTCCATTAATGTTATCAAGTTAGACAAGGTGTACATTTACAGGCAAAATATTAACCTGAATACAGAACAATACATTATACAGTTGCAGTAATACAACAAGGACTGTCATAGTGAAAATGTCACAAGAAAAGGGTTTTTAACCATATACATCCATTTTTTTTTTCTTTCATTTATGTTATCAAGTTTGTCACTTGTTAATTGTAGGCATGTCATCCACGGTCTCTGCCATTGCGATTGCAGGTGTTATTTGCAGGTGTGATGCATGTTAATTGCACACGGCCCAATTATAGTTCCCCTCCCTGGTTTCCGTCCAAATAGTCTTTCCTCTATTCCTTGCATCCTCTCTCCCTCGCTTCCTTCTGAAGATGTGTTGGGAGAAGGGAGCGAGAGAGCAGGTGACTAGAGGAGAGACTATTGAGATGTATTTTCTGTGACTGTCACAGCCAGACCCTGGGGGCTGTTTATTTTGGGTCTGTGCTTTTAACCGTTGCCATCTAACATCAATGGACTGTTTGTGACGGTATTGTGATCACTGTGTTTGTGAAGTTAGACAGAGGTACAAAGGCTTTAGTCTTTCTATTTTTATTAGGCTATTTTTGGCTGCTTTGTATTGTCTAATCAGAATGCATCCTACTTTTTATTTTGGACAGAATATGCCAAAATGGCTTGATTATCATATATTTTTCAATTGTAGTACAATATTTCATCACATCATTTAATTATTGAGAGTGGATTATAAAGTGACACACATGAACGCACAATATGGATCCTCTTTGGAAATTATTCTCAGATGGTGGAGTGCTTGTATACTAAGTGTATTTGTTCACCGTCTTCAATTATTAATAAATCTGTACCGTATGTGTTGCATATTTGAATGTGTGATTTACTAACTTTATTAATAAGTAGGCTACACATCACGTCATTGCAATCGCGTCATTAAATCTGTTTTAAGAATAGGCTCTGTATTTTTAGGAAATGTTTGATGTATTAGAAAATTAGAAATAACGTGAGCCCAAGATAATCCATGCTGTTAGATACAGTCCATGCTGTTAGATATGGGGGCAGAGTAGAACTGTTCCGTCATCCCTCCCCCTTGCGAGGACAAAGACAAAAAAAAATGGGTCAGACTCAGAAGAAACAAAGATCCCTCGCAGTGCAGATTACGCACAAGCTACAATGTTGCTGTCGGTCTGATAAATGAATAGCATGCTTGATTTAGCAATGGTTATGCACCTTGCATGGATACATGTCGGTTTCATCTTTTGAGGATGCTTATTTCGCTACGCAGATTGTTCGCACTGATTTAATAACGGGACCGGATCGAGGACATCCATAGCTGGATGCTGCCGATGGGAGGAAAGGCTCAATCGTCTTTTTAAATGTTCTTGTTCCTCGAGTCTTTGAATAGGTAAAGTGCCCTCTGCTGCAGGCTCTGCACCTCATTTCAATGTCACACCTTTGGATGGTGTTGTTTCAAGTTGTCTGGTGAACGACCTGTCGACGAGAGCGTCGGAGGCAACACGGGGCATCTTTGTATTCAAAGAGAAGGGACAAGAATTTGATTGAAATGAATGAGGTTATGAAAATGATTGTAAGAGCATTCTCCCGACCAGTTCATGGGTTATTTTCACCATCTTAAAGAAGGTAGGTAAAATGAAATCTGACATTGTGACATTATTTAATTAAACAGAACATGCCTATATAGCCTACTTGTGTGTCATGGAACTTAGGTCACAACCAGGTAGGAATATTTAAGAATGGGATGGCTCCTTCCTTCCTCGATAAGCAATATTATGCAGTTTATTGTGTGTCAATGGAAAAACGCACGTATTTCATAAAGATTGCATCACGACTTGATCGTGGGTTACTCCGGATACAGTTGAGATGCTCATAGGCGTAGCGTAGCGACGCATCCCGTGCGGTTCTTGGACCCACAGTAACCCACAATATTCCCCACAGCATTTACTTAATTTGCTCCCTCAAGCGATAGCTTTTTAAAATATTTTGTTTTTAATATGAGCGATGCAATGCCCCATTTGCAGTGATTATGTGAACACTTTTTGTTTGAATGCAGTATTGAGGCTAACAACATGTTGTTTCATGATGTCTAGTATTGAGGCTTTCATTTCCCAACATGCCTGCTAGGCCTGTGTGTGTGTGTGTGTGTGTGTGTGTGTGTGTGTGTGTGTGTGTGTGTGTGTGTGTGTGTGCGTGCGTGCGTGCGTGCGTGCGTGCGTGCGTGCGTGCGTGCGTGTGTGTGTGTGCGTGCGCGTGTGTGTGTGTGATCATTCCATCTCCGATAAACCCTGAGGATGCATTATCAGTGATCATGTCCCATATGACACATCTCCAGTCACCAGCCCTGTCCCAGCTGCACAGAAAAACTTCCTGTTAAACCTGTGGTAATAATGTGGATCGTTGCAGCGTGGATCAGATAACACAGCACTTAAAGCGATAACATTAGGATTCCTGCATGTCCCATCCCATAGGAGCCAGAGACCAGAGCAAAGTTCTTCAGTGAGGAGGAGATTGTGAGAAAGAAGTAGAGTGCTGGACTGTGGACCCCAAAGGACTTGTAGTCATCTATGGAGGGCTGCTGCGTACATTCACAGGCTTTTGGTGAGTACTGGACTGGGCTCCTCTAAAAATAACCAGAGATCCTTCTACAGTTTTGACATTAGGCTGGAAACATTGAGAGTAATGTCTCTAGACAGTGCTGCTGCTGACATAATTCAGTTGCTCAAAGTTGGATTTAGTTGGATTTCTAATAGGATCTGACGTATAACCTGAAACTGACTGCAGTGGCAGACGACCAACAGTCGAAAGAATGGGATATTGTGTTTAATGTGTGTTGTTCATTTAAGAAATAAATTATACAGCCGTATTTGTGGATGTGTATCAGCAAAATGTTATGGAAAAAAACAATCACTTTCCTCAAACTAGTAGCTAAGAAAGTCCATTCTAGTGTGTATGTTTGAAATCTATTGGTTTTTCTAAATAGTTTTTACGTATATATTGTTAAATATCTTGTTATTATAATAGTGTGTGTACTTGGTAGTAATTTCATTGGTAGTAACTAAGCTAGTCTGGTTGTTGTCTTATGTCTGTGTCTTATGACAAAGGCACCGGTTGGGATTATGGGACACTGGAAAAACAATAATTTTATGGTTAGAGGGAAACAGGCCATGGACTCAAGCTGATAACAGTGTCACACCCTAACTTGTGAAATCAAAAGCGGAGAGCGCCATGAATAGATGGTGTTTTCAGGAGATACTTTTCACAGAGTGTCTGGAACGCCACCAAGTGCTTCAAGTGAAAGGCTGCCTTTTGCGCCGCCTGGCAAACGTTTGATTGACACCTTGCCAGAAAAGGGCCTTTATCAAAGGAGGCTCTTGAGGATTTCTGTCCTGTAATATAAATGTGTTTTCTAGGTTGAATTAGCGCCGTGACAACACCAATGTATTTCCAATTCCTGTTTTTTCAGTCACACTAGGTGGTACGGCTCTGTGTTAGAGCAGCAATGTGTCTCTGTTGTGGAGCAGGTGGTGATTTCAGTGCTCGGTATGACGGTGGGGCTTACTTCTAAACACATCATAAATGTGAATTGAAATTTTCTGGGGAAGATCCATGAATCGGATCCCTCTGTATGATGTATAGTTGTTTGTCTCGTGAACAAATTCACACTGCACAAAGTCAGCTCTCAAAAACAAGAAAAAAAGCACTAAAATGGGGTCATATGACTTAAAATAAGCAAAACTATCTGCCAACAGAACATATCTTCTTTATAAAAGTAAAAGATATCTTAAAGCTAGTGCAGGCAGATAAAAAACTAACACATATTGCTTTGATTTATAATATTTAATCTTACCTGGATTTACTTTTTGCAATGTAGACCTACAGTACAGAGTATCTGACCCATGCCCTCTGCCCTTTGACCCTGCAGGACTCTTTGGATCTGCCCTCTCGTGCCGTCTCCTCTGAGGGCTTGTGTTTAACTGGAGGCCTGTGGATCAGTGAAGCCATGATGACCCTCTTTAGGACCCGGCCTCTGCCCAGGAAGACGCCCACGCTCCTCCTCCTGACCACCGTGACGCTGCTGCTGCTGGCCGCCGTCCCCGCCTTGGGATCGGACACAGAGACGTGTTTCTCCAGACAGCACAGAGACGCCATCGTCAATGTCCGAGTGGCGTTAGCCAAACCGGGAACCGTCATGGACTCCCGTGTCGTCCAGTCGGAGCGAGCTTGTGTCATGGCCTGCTGTTCGGAGGAAGTGAAGCCAGGTATAGCTTCTCCTTTGAGTGGCAGTTTGGATTGTGGAGTTCTTATGTCTTTGTCAGTGAACCACTTCACTTGTCATACTTGGTGTTTTTTGTCAAGCTAGGGGTTCGTCCACACCATGGTTTTAATGTTAGAGAGTGTAGAATCAAACCTGCTTAAAGTTATTACACTACCTCAGAACTGTCATAATGAGTTGAAACATTGCTTCTCTGATAATCATAAATATAGAACACTCCTTTTGAGGCCAAGGCATATACAGTCATTCCCATGTACTGTATATGCTTGGTAATATCAAATAATCAGTTATCATCAATCAGTTATCATCAACCTTGGTGCTCCATGACCAGTGAATCCATGTCTGACTGTGTGTCCTTCCCTCTCAAAGGTGTCAAGTGCACCACGGCTGTGTACAAACCGAACACACCCCCCGGCACTGACAACTGTCATCTGTTCCACTGCGAGACAGAGCAGACCTGTCCTCTGATGGCCACGCAGCCTGGAATTAACACATATGACATTTTCAAAGGTAATAATCACGTCACACCAGCTGATTAATGTGGTCTTTGGTTCTCTTCTGTACAGTGATTGCTTTCTCGTTGCTTTTTGGGCTGGTTTCACAGAGTACACAGATTAATCCAAATGTTCGACTTGATCAATATTCAATGGAGAAGTTATTTAGGCCAGGACTAGGCTTAATTTGTGTCTAAAACATGAAATAATCTTTTGGGATTTGATGTTTGCTACATAGGTTTGATCCATCCCACCACAGTGAGACCAGTTCCAATTACGATAGCACAAGCCCCAACTACCACACCACCGACCACCACGGCAACACAAGCCCCAACTACCACACCACCGACAACCACGACAACCACCACACCAGGTACTACGACGCGGCCAACCACCACAACAACAACAACAACAACAACAACACAAGCACCGTCTACCACACAACCGCCCACCACCACTACTACTACTACTACCCCCCAGCCGACTACAACCACACAAATAGCTAGAACCCCACAACCAATTATTCTTACAACCATAACAACAACAACACCAGCCACCACTACCCCACAAACAACAACCACAACCACAACAACAACCACACAGTCTACTACCACCCCACAACCAACTACAACCACCACCACCACCACAACACAACCCACTACCATCCTAGCAACAATGCCTATTACAACACTACCAACGACAACAACAACAACTACTACTACACCAACACCAACAACAACAACAACAACAACAGCAACACCTACTACTACTACACAAATTACAACAACTACACAACAAACTACACCAATGGAGGTTCACACCACTTCTACGGTAGCACCGACCACTACCACCACTACACTAGCTCCAAGAAAGCCCAATAAACCTGCCAAAAAACAAAATAAACCTGCCAAAAAAGTGAAACCCCATGTTACCAACACCAAAACACCTTCTCCTCCACCTCCTGTCCTAACCACCACAGTTACCACCACCACCACCGCTGACAAAACTACCAGCAGCAGCTCTGCTGCGGACCAGCCGCTGATCCAACCCCCAGCCCCTGAACCAGCCACCACCACCACCACCACAACCACCACC
>NC_137678.1:24271489-24356489 GCF_963989245.1 Nansenia antarctica
ATGAGCATCATACACTTTAGAAGAACCCATGTTCAATACCCAAGTCATATTGATGATTTTTGTCAAGTCTGCGTGGTACTAGTAAGCAGAGTTACTGGATAACACCCACTCCATCTGGGAGCCATACTGGGGCTACGTGGAGGGGGAATGCAGTGAAGTGGTTCGACGTCCATTCAGATCTTCTTCTAAAATGACTGGTGTTTTGGATCAGTCATCTATGAAAACATCGAAGAGGAAGCTGTATTATTTTTTTTGTCAGCGTGGATATTGTTCAAAGAGATTTAGTGTTTGCGACGAGCAAGATGGGTAGGCTATTGCAAGTGGTTCAACATGTTTCTGCTGTTATAAAAATGAGACCAAAAACGGTCTCATTTTCATCTGCAGGCTTACTGATTTAACTGAAATGCGTCTTAGGGAAAGGAAATGATTTGCAAATGGTTTCATATAGGCTATTCTCAGTGGCAATGAAGTCATGATGTCCATTAATTGAACAGCTAAGAGCTTAGTTATTGTAAGTGTACAATGTACATTGAAACAAACAGCTGTTGCATGTCTTGTATTTGGCCGTGACTGTGTCAGGCCCTTCAGTTGAGCCGCCCTTCAGAAAACAGTCCAGGTAGGCAATCGTAAAAAAAAAATATATAAAAAAAGCGACCATTATCAGAGGCCAAATATTAAGTGGCCCCAAAAAATGCAATTTTCCCTCTATTTACACTTGGCAGAGTGGAGTAGTAGTCTTGGATGGACTTCAGTGAGCTGTCCCGGTGTTCTGCGAATATATAAATATTTGGAGAAGGAAATTCCCCCTCTGTAAGAAAAAACAAAAAACAGCTAGTCGGTCGGAGGCGAGGGGCTTGAGGTTGACCTTGATAGTGATACCCTGGCATGTGGTGGTCGATGTGTCAAATTGGGGCTAGGCACCGTGCCAGGTTTCTGCAGGGGTAGTAGGCAGGAGGGCCCCGGTCTACAGCTGTATGAGTGAGTGTACTCCACCACCATACCTACCTAGGCCCAGAGACGGTACAACCAACATACCTACCTAGGCTTAGAGACTGTTACAACCACCATATCTACCTAGGCTTAGAGACGCTACAACAACCACCATACCTACCTAGGCTTAGAGACGGTACAACCACCATATCTACCTAGGCTCTGAGACGCTACAACCAACATACCTACCTAGGCTCTGAGACGCTACAACCAACATACCTACCTACTGTACCTAGGCTTAGAGACGCTACAATCAACATACCTACCTAGGCTTAGAGACGCTACAACCAACATACCCACCTAGGCTTAGAGACGCTACAACCAACATACCTACCCAGACTTAGAGTCCGTTACAACCAACATACCTACCTAGGCTTAGAGACGCTACAACCAACATACCTACCTAGGCTTAGAGACACTACAACCACCATACCTAGTACCTAGGCTCAGAGACGGTACAACCAACATACCTACCTAGGCTTAGAGACGCTACAACCAACATACCTACCTAGGCTTAGAGACGCTACAACCAACATACCGGTACCTACCCAGACTTAGAGTCCGTTACAACCAACATACCTACCTAGGCTTAGAGACGCTACAACCACCATACCTACCTAGGCTTAGAGACGCTACAACCAACATACCTACCTAGGCTTAGAGACACTACAACCACCATACCTACCTAGGCTTAGAGACGATACAACCACCATACCTACCTAGGCTTAGAGACCGTTACAACCAACATACCTACCTAGGCTTAGAGACGTTAGCAACCAACATACCTACCTAGGCTTAGAGACGTTAGCAACCAACATACCTACCTAGGCTTAGAGACATTACAACCACCATACCTACCTAGGCTTAGAGACATTCAATTAGATGAGATTCCACTTTATTGTCATTGCAGAGTACCAGACAATGAAATGCAGATTAGGATCCAACCAGAAGTGCAAATCTATAGTGATAAAAAACATGATAGTGATAAGTGATAGGTACCCTAATAGTTGGAGACCAAGAGATGAATAGCAGTAAGCAGTTATGGTAGCAGCAAGGCAATGTACAGTATGGTGTGTACAGACGTTACAACCAACGTTGGAATTTCCAGGGGTTTGAGACTGGTGTGTGCATAATTAGGCTACTCAATATACAAGAGGGGGGGTGGTGAAATACATGACACTTCCCATCATCAAGAACCAAATAATTCAGGCCTGCATTTTTAGGTGCAGACGGCAGGCCTGTATGTAGCCTATAGTTTCTGGCTAGTGATATTTTTTCTACAGGAGAACAAATGACTGTACCCCTGCCTGTGTGCTTGGGGGCTAGCCTGTTCTAACCGTAACCTGTTCTGTATGGTTAAGCCCCCTTGTTTCAAGTTGTAATCCACCAATAAGTTTGGTGTGGTCTGCGAGTCGGCAAGAGAGAAACAGACTTGCGACAACATGCAACAGGGGATTTTTTTTTGTTCTTTTTTTTTTTTACCGTGGTGCGCAAGAAGACAGGCAACAGGTTTGCATGTGAACTGTAAAAAGTGCCACAAGAATAAGCAGTCGGGGGGATGTGGTAATGGTGGGCTGTTTTTTTTCACAACATACCAAATGATTAGGAACCACCACCACCACCACCACTACAATAGGGGTCTGTATTTGTTTTATCGAGCACATGTTGCAACATTGCTAGGCGGCATAGTCTGCCTGTCTGTCTGAAGTCTCATGGTTGAGGCCTAGACCATAGAGGTGTCAGTCACCCTCTGGACTCTCTTGTGGGTCTCTGCTAGTAGGCTAGTGTGAGAGAGAGCGTGTGATTTTAAACAAGATTTTCAAGATTTTTAAACTTGCAAGGGTTATTTTCGGAGGGATGAGTCGCTTCAATGGAATGGCCCTTTTCACACACACTTCCCTGTAAATTACATGGCATCCCAACCCGGAAACCGCCAGTTCACAGATGAGCTAAATGCCCTAAGATTTCCGTGTTGTCTCTTTTCACACATGTCAATGGCTTTCCCGGGTTTGCACAAGCAACTTGAAACACACATTCAACTGGATTCAGGGCTGGTACGTAGTAGACGTGAATTCGAACGAGACAGGCGTGTGAGACTGCCATATACCATATATATATATCAGCCATATATCATACCTCCGTTTTATATTCATCATCATATTTTTCACATTAATTTAACTAGTATTAATAACATTTAATAAGTAATCTAACTAAGTAAGAAAGCTAGCTAACTATGATTGGAAATGAAGTAGTATCCAGTTGTGTAATTATATTTAGAAGTAGTGATATTCAGGATCTGGGGCAGTTCTTATGCGCTCTGCGGCCTCTCTTCCTGCTGACTGCGCCATGCAGGACAGCTGTGGGAGGAGATGGTGTGGGTGTTCCGTAATCCGTCTATCTCACAAAATGTACATTTGATAAGTAAGTAAGCTAGCTAAATAAGTGATCAAGCTAACTATGATTGGAAATGAAGTAGTATCCAGTTGTGGTATTATATTCATCACTACTTTGGCTTATGTGATGTGGGTTAACTAGCCAACTCCGTAACATTAGCGGAGCAAACGTTAAACGCAAAAGTACAAAGCGAGAAACTACTCGCTGTGATTGGTTAACTTGTTCCACGTGAAAACGTCTTGAGTCAGACATACGTAACCCTTAACGTGCCGGACCAGGCAATGTTCAGGCTTCTGTTCACACCTAAGCCTTCCCTAAGGCTAAATGACATGGAATCACACAAGGTCCTTGCCTAAGCAAATTTCCCTGTAAATCTCATTCACACATGCCCCGTACCAGGTAAATTCCATGGAATTTACTGGGAAAACTCATGTGTGAAAGGGGTTTTAGGAAAACACCTCTCCGCTTTCAATCGACTCAGAGTCAGATCAAGTTGAAGTACTAGTTTTTGCGTCAAGTCATCAGTAATGTGTGTCTCTCAAACCCCCCAGTTTCATCTGGATCTTTCTGATCTGTCTTCTGACTCTTGCTGTGTTTCCTCCCCCCGCCGTCTAGGAGTGCCCCTCCTGCTGTACGCAAACCGGCGAGACTTGCGGCTGGTGGACGCCGCGCACGGGAAGGCCAACGCCACGGTGGTGGTGGGCGGGCTGGAGGACGCGGCGGCGGTGGACTACGTCTACGCCCAGGGACTCATCTACTGGAGCGACGTGAGCGAGGAGGCCATCAAGCGCACCGTTTTCAACCAGTCGGGGGCCAACGGGGTCCAAACCATTGTCGTGTCTGGCCTGGCCTCCCCGGACGGCCTGGCCTGCGATTGGCTGGGTAGTAAACTGTACTGGACAGACTCGGAAACCAATCGGATCGAGGTTTCCGAACTCGATGGATCTTTGCGTAAAGTTCTGTTTTGGCAGGACCTCGATCAGCCGAGAGCTATTGCTCTGGATCCAGGAAGAGGGTGAGTAAATGGCTTTGGACATTGACTAATGTTTTAGGGCATTTCTGCTTTATTGGGATAGAGACCGTAGGAGATTAACAGTAAGAATGGGTGAGAGAGGAGGGATGACTTGCAGGATATGTCGGCAGCCAGAATCGAACCGGGGGACCCTGTGATTAGGCTACATGGCTGACGCCTTAGTATGATACGCCACCAAGCGCCCCTTGTTTGGACATTGAAAAGCAAAGCAGCAGCAGCAGCAGCAGGAGGAGGACAGGGAGAAATATATGTGTTTGTGTGTGTGACTGCTTTTGTGAGGGCTCATCACCTTTGTTTTTGCTGCGCTCGCTGGCCCTGGCCTGGATTGCGAGGCTCCTGAGCCTCCAGAACAGGCGGGCGTCCACCGGAATCTCCTAAACAAAACGAACAAGACAGAGCTGTGTTGTTGTTCGCTCCTGAGGAAGGGGAGCGGCGGAGGCGCTTAGTGCCGGCAGCTGAGGAATGTCTAATATCAACTCGAGATAGAGGGGCATCTGCCGCAGCCAGAGAGAGAGAGAGAGAGAGAGAGCGAGCAGGAGAGAGGGAGAAAGAGAGAGAGAGCGAGCAGGAGAGAGGGAGGGAGGGGGGAGAGAGAGGGAGAGTAAACAAACCCAGGTCACGGCCGCTGCTCCCAGGACCCGGCAGCAGCATGCCTCTCTAATTACCTCACCCGTTGACTTGAGAAGCCAGAGCTGGAGATGTGATATTTTGTCTAGCGGTGTTTTGGGAGTATTCTGTGTTGCTGTTAAATTCTGATTGGTTGGTTGCCCCCCTCGTGGACGTAATGTACCAGTCCTGTGGGTATTGCAGATTTGGATCAAGGATTCCAAAGTATTTTCCATACCGTACCTTAGTTTCCATTAGGGCTGGGACGACGCGCGTAATCGACTACGTCAATACGTCGACTTGCGTAATGTGCGTCGGTGCGTCGCAAATAAACAACATGGCTGCGACCAGCATTTCTAGCAGCATTTCTAACTGCAATTGCGGCACTGCGCCGACGTGGTGGCGGGGCGCTGTTTTGCAAATAAGTTAGCTTTCGTTTTTGCTAGCGAAATAGCTGATAGTATGTTGACTGCTCAAGGAGAATACATATTTGAAAGTACAGAATGCCTGAGAGCCTTATATTGCATTATATTATATAATATTTTGAATGGTCATCTGGTGCCTGAATATTGTGTTTTCCTTTACATAAATAATGACATTTCCACCATAAATTGATGCAGAAAGGGCACAAATTGGTGCATATCAATTCACCAGAATGCAAGAAATTAAGTGTTTGATGTTTAAGGACCTGCTTCATGGGCCCCCCGATGTCAAACACCACTGGTACCACCTCCGCCTCATTTTGAGCCAGGAAAAACCCTGATGGCCATGTTGGCATTCAAGTTGGCTAAACATAGCAGTGAGTCTGCCCTGTGTCTGGGGCTGTTTGGCAAAGGCAGTTACAGTAGTAGTAGTAGTAGTAGTAGTAGTAGTAGTAGTAGTAGTAGCAGGTCGCCGAATTAAAGGTGTCTGTGTTTAATTGCAGGCCCACAGACAGCCCCCATACATCAGCTGATCATTTAAAGGGGCGGCCGTCTGAGTAATGTGCATGTCACACGCTGCTTTGTTTTATAAGAGCAGCAGCTATTACCCAGAGTGCTTTATAAAGACACTGTTAAACAGAGAGAGACAATACAGCCATTATTTTGGGGGAAATTAAGTGATACATTAACCGAACAGTAAAAAAAAAAATCGCTAGACTAATCGTTAAATTAAATAATCGCTAGATTAATCGTTAGAAAAATAGTCGTTCGGGACAGCCCTAGTTTCCATACCTTCCATATGAATTGTGATGAGTTGAATTCTTAACTTAACTGTACTGTAAAAAAAACATTTATAGTCCTGAGTTCTTAGCAAATATCAAACGAAGTCTTCAAGCACTGAATAAACCTGACGAAGGGGGTGAATCATCGGGAGACCGTGAAGATGGCCCGTATTTAGAGAGAGAGAAGGAGAGAACAGGATAAAACCAGGAGGACGGATTACGTTTCCTTCAATAGACGTTCTCTTTCTTTCTTTCTTTCTTTCTCAGAGTCAGGAATATTTCCCTTTTGTTGTTGTAGATTGAAATCTGGAACTCAACGGTAGCACAACAAAAGCCATTCACTACAACTTCACCATGTCGGCCTCTCTCCCTCTCCCCCTCCCTCCCAGTGACTCACTCAATCTAAAGACAGGAGTTTTTCCTGGCCAGGTCACATGATATGGAAATACTCCTGGCTACTACTCATAATCTAAAGATAATCTGGGCTGTAGTATCCTCCGCTGCTCGTTAAAGAAAATGAGCTAAGATGTTTTGCTTGACCGACGCGAGCCCATTGGTTGTAGTATGCCCCTGATATGAATCCGCAGACTATCGCTAACTGATTGATTGATTGTCTGGGGCTGTGGAGTAACTCTGCAGTTGCTGTAGTTAACCTGACCGGCTGTTACACAGAACCATGGAGATCACTTTTTGGCATTAGTCATAGAGTTGAGTTACAAATTGTCATAACACAAAATGTAGGCTACTTTTACCTGGTATAATAACACAAACCGCTCAACCCCATGTAGGCCTATTATGCAGTTACCCAAGTACTACCTGTGTAACAACATTTCAATTACAATGTTGTTTACAGAGTAATGACTAATTCACAGGTACTGGGACAGCCAGGTTGATTTCTGTGACTCTGTCTCATGAGGAGAAACAAAAGAAATTGTTCAGCCTTTGTTCAGTTGAGGTAGGCCACAATGTACTTGGCTGACTGTCTTCTTTTCAAACGAATATTTAGATTCGTTCCCTTTTGATTGCTAGGATCTAGGAAACCCTTGTGTTGTTCAAACAATATTCGAGGATTGGCATCTCCCCCCTTTGATGTCCTGTCCCTGCCTTACAGCAGGTCACGAGGGGTCCAACCTGCCATTAAACAGGTGAGCGACCGGGGCAGGGTTGAAGGCGATCCCTGACCGCACGGCCACCTGACACGAAACCTGATCTGCAGTGAAAGGAACGGGGGGGTGCGGGGGGGGGAGGTGTGCGATGGTGCACACAGACAGACATGCCCATAGTTCCTTCCTCAGATGTCAGCCATGGCAGAATACCAGGAAGGGTGATGGAATGCCACCAATGAGGAATGACATGGTTCAGTCTGCCCCCCCCCCCTCTCGTGGTATGAGCTGTTGCCCTGTGACTATCCTCCACACGGCAGTGGGGGATTTTAAACATACGCTTTCTATGTGTGGATGGGAGAGTTTTGATCTTGGATGCTGCTCGTGTGCTTCTTTGGGGCAATTCCGGAGGTCGTATTATCGGTTGTGTAGGCCATTTATCGGAGGCTGAGTTTGGGTCTAGTCTTCAGGCTGTAATGGGGTCAGTGTGGCATTGTGGCAACATGGTGAAGAAGATGTCACCAGTAGGGAGCAGACCCCCCCCCCCCCCTCCCGGTATCTGCAGTTTAGTTTGCTCGTTCTGTGGGGATATCAGCGGGGTTCAATGACCCCTCTCCCCCCCTGGAGCATAGAGGAACTGGGGATCAGAGCATGGTGAGGGGCTTGTGTTACACTAGCAGGCAGCAGGCTGGGGGGACCAGAGAGAGGGCCAGCCAACCAGGTGGCCCGAGTGAGAAACCCGAGTGTGGAAGGCGGACAAAGGCTCTGAGAGGTAACCAGATATGGGTGCTGTACGGTGGGTCGTTCTTGCCCCCCAATACCCCCACCCCCACCCGCCTGGCTCTCCCTGAAGAACCTGACCAGGGTCTGCCCCACCAATGCCATACGATAGCCCCCCCCTCCCCATGTGACACACGGACGGACATTGTTCCAACGCGCTGTCATGGCTTGTTCGTACTGAAGCGTTACAGACCTGCACAGACAGAGGATGTTAGTCAGGCCTACTAGTTGTTGAAATGTAAGCAAATGTACGCTGTCAGTACCTGCCTCGTTAGGAGTGTGAGGCCTATTTTGTTTAGGAGTCAAGTCAGGAACGAGAGACGAGTGTGTGTGCTCTTCTTGTCAACTTTATGCAACACCGCAGGTGCAGAAACGTATCAAATTTGACCATGATTGTCAAGATTCTTCCTCCCTCATTCCTCATTCTGTTCTAATGGTGTTTTTGGCATTGTGAAAGTTAAGATTCAGACCAGCACCACAGCCCTGTTTTTGAAGGATTGTTATCTCAAACTGCCGTTCCGAATCGCATCACGTAAGGCCTACATATTTCAGTCTTTCAGAGGAAGAGGCTGCCAATAAGTAACATCTCTGCGTCTGATTCCCACACTCCAGTAGTTACGCGGCGCCTGGCTTATCGCCCTGCCATCAGTCTCCACGCTATTTATAAACCCCCGGTGACTTCACCTCCCCTTAGGTCCCACCCCTTTTTTGGACGCCAACCCCACCGACGAAGCCACAAGTCGCTTGATTGGTGACCAGATCCTTAAACCAATAGAGTCCTCTCATGACCCGACTCACGCCCTCTCTGTAATGTGTCACCCTGCTGTCATAGTCCATTGTGACCCACCACCACGGGGTGGGGGGGGGGGTTCTAGCAGCGCCACTCCGATTGCATTTGCCAGCTTTCACACTTTGAGAACAGGCATATCTTTTAGCATCCCCACCCCCCGTAGTTCAGGAACGAGGGAATGGGCTGTTCGCTCCAGTACAACCCTCTCTCACCGATGGTGTTTTTCTTTTCTTTCTTTTTTCTCAGTTAATTCCTAAGAACTCAGTCTGACTCATTCCTTTTGAACAACGTCCCAACAGCCCTCCTGCAAACCAAGAAGCCTGGCCTTGCCCTGCAGTGCTACAAGACTAGTAGCTGTAGCCTGCTGCTTCTCCGGGGTCACACCTCTGCCTTTCCCTCCCCTCCCCCCCCCCCCCCCCCCCCCCCCTCCGCCAGAAACATGGCCAGAGGCAAATTGCTGCAGGCTATCTGGACTAGATGGTAGCATGCCCCGGCCCCCAACCCCACCCCCAGTCCCTCAGCAAGCAGCCTTGCTGCTGTAGTAAGGAGAAAGTAAGAGTAGGGAAAACAAACAAAGGAAGGGAGGCACTATCAGGAGACCCGTGTATCTGTCTTTGTTCGGTGTATTAGCCCGTTAGGATAGCCGTTCTGTTTGGTGGGTTAGGGTTAGGGTGGTGGGGTGGTGGTTGTGGTCATCTGAGAATTCAGACCTCCTCCACTGGCGGGGTTGGGTCATAGCTCGCAATGCTATAATGGTTAAGACACGACTCGCTGTGTTACAGTGTTTTCTTATGTCGTCTCTGTGGCTGTCTCCAACGCGGAGAGTACCCTCATACTCATAGTGTATAGGGATGCTCCGATTTATCGGCCACCGATTAAAATCGGCCGATTTCACTCCAAATGACTCGATGGCCGATCGCAAAAACCGATTTTTTTTTTCTTTTTTTTTTTTCTGGGGAAGACAGATAACTGAACAGAAAACATAGGAGGACGTAACAGTATGTAAACCATGAAGGCCACGTTTATGATGTCTTTTATACAGCCATATCGACTGACTTGGGCTTCAGGCCCTAACTGGGTGATAGGCCAGACCTTTACTATGCCATAAAAATGGGTCTGCGTTTGCTTGGTGCCTAATGGATCAAAACTTTTGTCTAAAAAGCAAAAAATATGTAGGCTATCCAGTCACTAGGTCTACAGTTATGTATTTTAAAAAAAAATCGGTATCGGTATCGGTTGATCTTGAGGAAAAAAATCGGTGATCGGTATCGGCCCCAAAAATCCAGATCGGAGCATCCCTAATAGTGTATGGCTGGTTCGTCGTCTCATATATATATATATCCCATGACCACCTGCTGTGCCTCCCTGTTTCCTGTCACTGTAGACGAGAGGCGTGTTTTAAGGTTGCTGCCGGGCCATTGATGTTGAGGAGCACGTGACATCACTCTCTCTCTCTCTCTCTCTCCCTCCCCCTTTCACACACACACACACACACCTCCTACTGTCTTCCGTCACAATATACAGTGATCTCCCCAGTTTTTCCATACAGGCGATCAGGCACCAAAGAGGGGCATGAATTAGCATGTAAATCCACGAGGACCTGGATAAAAGAGGCCCAGTAATGTATTCATTAGTTTTATTTAAATTTAAGAGATGCTGTCCTCCTCTCTGTATTCCTCCACCCCCGCCACCCCAATCTCTATCTGTTCGAGTGAATCATTTGGTGTCACCTATTGGATCGGCTTTAGGAAATTGGCCTTAATTTCATGTGCAACAAACGTGAGGAGGGTAACCAAAACACTTTTTAAGGAAGTCTGTTCTAGATAAAAAGTGGAGGGTTAACTACTCTCCTGTCACCTAGAGCTTGACTACCTGGCTACCCTGTTCCTGCTCAGTCCCATCCTAGAGCATACCTGGCAACCCTGCCCCTCTGCTCAGTCCCATCCTAGAGCATACCTGGCAACCCTACCCTCTGCTCCGTCTCATCCTAGAGCAAACCTGGCTACCCTCTGCTCAGTCCCATCATAGAGCATGCCTGGCTGGTGGCTACTCTGTCTGCCTGGTGGCTAGGGTTGGGTATCGTTTGGGTTTTATCCGGTACCGGTACCTAACCGATACTTTAAAAACGGTACCGGTACCGAAACGGTACTTAATTCGGTACTTTTGATTTTTTAAAATGACATATATAGGTAATAATAACACGGTCGACAACATTAAACAGCTTTTCACTTTTTTATTGCTGAGGCACAATATATATTAGTTAAATATACACTCAAATTAAAATAAATGAAAATAAAACTCCTGCTGACTGAGGCACAATATACACATATAATATTACAGTTAAATATACACTCAAATAAATAAAAATAAAACTCCCACCTCAGCAATTCTTTTGCAAAAAGATCAGCATATTTGCCTTCTCTGGCAAAATACGACACCTCTCTTGACTAATTGCATGACCTGCACATGAGACATGAACCAGGGACCTCCGGAGTCGGGAAGAGTTACTCTGAAACTCTTATGTCTTCGACCACTAGTTCGTTTTGTGTCGCTGTTCCGACTTTTAGTACTTCAGCAAGCGGAGAAGTAGTCTCCGAAGACTAGAAGAAGTCTGACATGAAATTTAACAGGCGATGTCACGTCACGACTCAGTCACGTGTGGTTGACTGTTGCATGACACCGGACACCAGGGGGAAAAAAGTAGAAAAGTACCGAAATGAGGTACCGAAATCGCCTTTGCAATTCGGTACGGTAAATACCGAATGTAAAGTAACGGGTACCTACCGGTACCCAACCCTACTGGTGGCTACTCTGCCTGCCTGGTGGCTACTCTGCCTGCCTGGTGGCTACTCTGCCTGCCTGGTGGCTACTCTGCCTGCCTGGTGGCTACTCTGCCTGGCTGGTGGCTACTCTGCCTGGTGGCTACTCTGCCTGCCTGGTGGCTACTCTGCCTGGTGGCTACTCTGCCTGGCTGGTGGCTACTCTGCCTGGCTGGTGGCTACTCTGCCTGGCTGGTGGCTACTCTGCCTGCCTGGTGGCTACTCTGCCTGGCTGTTGGCTACTCTGCCTGCCTGGTGGCTACTCTGCCTGCCTGGTGGCTACTCTGCCTGCCTGGTGGCTACTCTGCCCTCTGCTCAGACAGAGCAGTGCCAGGCATGACTTCCAACAGCTTTGTTGGCGGAGAGGGGACTGAGCCGAGCGGCGCTGTAATTACTCCATTAAATAGCTTAGCCAGCTTCCGATTTAATCAGCCGGCCCTGCGGAACGGCCCCCCACTGAGAGCCTGTTTGCTTACGTGTGTGTGTGTGTGTGTGTGTGTGTGTGGACAGCCCTCTGAGCATCTAAACCCGTCTTCCATCTCATTGTCACGACAGCAGTTTTTTAAACTAGGCCGATTCCTAATGGGGCACACATACATTTCATGTTTATTTTTTTCCGTCCTGGGTTTTGTTTCGTTTGGAGAAACTATGTTATTGCTTGCGTGCGTTTCACAAAGACCCATTGTTGCATCAGCAGCTGTTTTCTGTAAAATAGCCTATTTTTTTTTTGCCCCCCTTTCTTTTTTCTTTTTTACTCCAGCGTAAGATATTGGGACCGAATTGTATCCAATGCAGTGATTCATATGAATAGTTTACTCTCGCTGCTTTACTATGCCATTGTAGCGAAGTGGAATGGGAAGAGCCCCGGGAGAGACTTTAATCAGGATGTGCCTCTTTGCTCACCCGTAGCGTGTACACCAGCAGAACAAAGACTTAGTATGAATCTGTTTAACAAACACTGTCATGACTGCAATGATTGTCTTCCATTAGCTCAATTAGATAAACACTATTGATGAAAGCGATATCAAGCCAAGCAGGAGTGCCCCACATCGCCGCCTCTGTGATTATTAAGACGCGTTTGATTCTGAGAGGAGAAAACTGTTTGGTGTTTGAGAATGAGGTGTAGAGTGTAGTTTAGGGTGGGTCTCGGATGTGCAGTCGAAAACCAAAATGTCGCTTTCTTCCTTCGACAAAATCTAGTCTAGGGTGGCCTGGGGTGGTCCAGTGGTCTAGCACCGCAGTCTACAGTGCACACATATGCCCATGTCGGCATGGGTTCGAATCCGGCCCATGCCCTGCTGACATGCCCTCTCTCCTTACTTTACTGTCTGTCTTCACTATATCTGTCCAATACAAATTTAAAATATGAGTGGGACTGCCCCATTCAGAAAAAAAATCTAGTCTAGGGGACTTATGTTAGGCACCAACTTTTCCAGGTCTTGTGTGTTCTAGTCTCAACCTGTCTCCTCCAGGAGGGTTGCAACATGTGCTGCCAGAGTGCCCACTGCCTGACTGCCCTGTTGAAACGCCAACAACAATATGTAAAAAACGTTGTTTGTTTGTATTTTTAAACGACGTATGACGTCAGCGCACCGAATGCCCCAGTGCCACCGACCAACGCCCCTCTGACGTCCTTCGATGAGTGATCGTCGAGGGCGGTGACATCATTGGTTATTTATTGTTTAACAGATATTATTATTGAAAATAATAGTAGCCTAATAATTCTTTACCACTGGGACACGTTTAAGAGCAAGGACAGGCTTCCAGATCCACCTCCCTTGCAGATCATCTACTTCTGCTGCTGCTTTTGTAAGGTGGAAACGCGGCGCTGGCCCCTGATGGTTGTAGCAGGACGGGGGGGACGGGGGGGGGGGAGTTGGTTAACGGTACAGTCATCTTTTCTTAAAAAGACCCTTGCTGTAAAATACTGCCCCCCCCCCCCCCCTCCGTTCTCTGGTCCTTTCTTCTCTGTCCAAGACTTGCCAGAGGGAGCGATTGGAAGCTTGTATTTTGGTCTTATAAGGTATTGGCAGCTATTTACACAGGATAATATCCAAGCTGTGTGTGTCTGTGCGTGCGTGTGTGTGTGTGTGCGCCTACCTGTGTGTGTGTGAGTGAGGGGGGGGGGGGATTTGGCTCTATATGTCTGGCTTTGTGTGTGTGTGTGTGTCTAGGCTTGGCTCTGCGTCGTCCCTGTAAAGAGTGCGGGGGGGGGGGGGGGGGGGTGAGAGGCGGAGCAGGGTCCCTGCAGGGGTAGGGGGCTGGCGGGGCTGGGGGCTGGGCTGTGTTAATGGGCCTCGCTGGGTGTCTGGCTCACACGTGTGCCGCCCGTTTGATCCCCACTCTGGAAGGGCCGTGGCTACAGCCTGGCCTCCCTGCGTGGGACTGGGTTTACTTACTCATACTCCTACAGGGCTTAAACACACACACACAAACACACACACACACACACACACACACACACACACTAGGCTTGTGCCGCTATTAGAATTCTCTAACCAGCCTGTCTTCCCGCTAGAATACCTGCTACACCAGTAATGCCTTTAACAAAAGGCACAGTGGCGCACGGACCGTCGTCAAATGAGTGTCCCTAGACCTTGAGAGGATCTGTTGACCGCCAGGTTTCCATGTGTATTTTACGGCATGTTCCCAAGCTATTGGCCTATTAAAATCTAGCGGTCTATTCAGTGAACAAAAGTAATCGAGGAGGTAGTGTCCTGTCATGTGCATGGCAGTTGATGTTGAATTACAAAATATATTAATGATTAGTTTTAATAATTTTTTATTATTATGATTTTTATTTTTTACCTACATAAGACTAGCCACCACTACATTGCTGATGTTCGCTAACTGGCTGTACACATTAACTAGCTCTTGGTGCACACATACACACATACACACACACACACACACACACACACACACACACACGCCTCCCAGAAATGATAGGGCCCTACCTTTGTTGTCTGGTTTGCATATAAAGCATTGCCATACTGGGGCAGTCCTCTGCCATGGTCCAAGTCAACAGGTCACTTCACACTAGTTTACTGGCTGCTAGCTTCAGAATGTTTTTTTCTCTCTCTCTCTCTCTCTCTCTCTCTCTCTCTCTCTCTCTCTCTCTCTCTCTCTCTCTCTCTCTCTCTCTCTCTCTCTCTCTCTCTCTCTGTCTCTGGATACTGTCGCTAAAATGTTCCACAGTCAATGATTATGCCATTTTATTAATTTAATCAAGGTCGGCTTCTGCGCTTGGCAGGTGTAATGGCAAAATAACAGTATGGATGGTGTGGTGGGAATTACACTGGTATAAGCTTCCACTGGGCAAATACACACACACACACACACACACAAACACTCATGACAACAGACTGATTTATGATGGCAGTATTCCCTCGCACTCACAAGTGTTTTGTAGCTATTTAAAACTGAAAGATGTCTTTGTTGGTACCATGGGAAAAAATCTCTTTGCCCCTTTTGGTAGCTTTCCAGTCATGCCATATCAATTCTTTGTTTTGTTCTCGCTATGGCTCATCATTTCACTACTCATTTCTGTAAGTAGATACTTTTTGCATTCTTGTTGTGTAGCATACTCAACATACATGTCCCTCTCGAGACCTAAGGCTAGATGATGATGATGAGCGGTGTCTTAACCCCCCCCCCCCCGTGCGCGCTTCTCTTCCCCATGTCTGTGTTTGCGTCCAGTTAAGTTGTAAGAATGACCGAAAGTGTGCTGGCCGAGCCAAGTCTAGATTCAGTAGATTTGTCCAAGTGAATTAGGCTGGGAGACAGAGAGCTGTTGAGGAAAACTGGTTTCCAAATCCACCGTGGAACGCAGCCTTGGATGGGGTTCAACGGGGCTGATTAATGCTTCAGGTACCAAATACAATGCAGCCCTTTGTGGTGAGGGGGTGCTTTCTGTGCACGCCATTCGTTTCAGCGGTGGGAGAATTCTTAACTCGGGGCTTGGGACAGATTGTTCACATTTTTCCCCCTGTGAAAAAGTCAATATGCAAATGTTCCTAAAAACGTCCCAGACTTAGCTTGCTTGTGAAACTTTGAAACTGCACTTTCGTACAGGACAGACTGAGTCATAGGTTGACGCCGTCGTTTGTCATGGCCGGTGACAGAAATGTCACTTAAGTTTTCTTTATTTGGAAGAAACTGTTGCCTGGAATCGAAACCTGAGGAATGAGAGTTCAATACCAGTTTGACATGGCAAGATCTGCTGGTTGTCTTGGTTAGTAAAGGCCACCAAGATGGTCCTCAAGTCAGGTGTGTCATGGACATTTTAGGCATTCCTTTAAAAAACAGACCCAGTTCTGGTTTGTTACTTGTGCTAGGGTCCTGACTCCCTGCCTTGAGCTGGACGGGCTAGTTAGGTCTCTGGCTGAGAGTGGTTTGCTACAGATTTGTGAGTGAGTGGTTTGCTACAGACACTTCCCTCTATTCACATATCCCCTGCAGATGACATTCAAGTGTGACTGTAAATCCTAACTCATTCCCCTTACTTCAGCGTAGCCTTTATCTGATCATGAGAATCAAATGATTCTGCATGGTCAAGTTTCAAGTTGTATTGTTACGTCACATTACATTACACAAGTGCAAGAGTAAAAATTCTTACACTTTGGTTCCGTGACATTGCAGCAACAAGACAATAAGGAAGTAGGCAAGATGAGTCCAGATAAACAAAGTGTCAACAGTACAAGACATAATTGGACAAGTGACAAGTTGTGGGAGACAAATAAGACAGTCAAAAATGTGTGGAGAGTGAGTAACAAGCGTAGAACGCACACCGACAACAAAAACACAAAAAAAGAAAGAGCCCTGTTGCGCAATGCCACCCAGAGCACATGTGCTTAACAACCACGACAGCGCTGTTTGCTTTGGGCCAGTTGAGCACGGTTGGAGGGAAAGGGCTTAGTCATTACATCAGACAGAGATTTTAAAAAGCGTGTAATTAGGCTCATTAAAGTGCCCATTTTGGATGGGTGACTCCCCCCCTTCCCCCTCCCCCTCCCCTCCCCTACTCCCACTGGGTTTAAAGAGCCACCCCCCCCCCCAGTCTCAGACCCTGGCTTTTGTGAGGCCTCTGGTTGTTTCTACAACTCTCCACCCACCTTCCCACTCCTCGCTCACCGCCCCATTCCAGACTGTGACCTGTCCCTTACTTAACTGGTCCCCACCCCCTCCGCTCTGCAAGAGCAAATGACAACCTTGTTTTTTTTTCCCACACACGAGAAGTGAGGCTTACGCGGAACAAGCTTGGAGCTTTTGTGTTATGTAGGCCTAGGCTATACCTCCTTGTCCCCTTCCATCACGCACGCTAGGCCTGGGCCACCCCTCCCCCCGTTTACATAAAAAAATAATTAAAAAAAATACATTTTTAGCATTTAGCAGACGCCTTTATCCAAAGCGACTTACCGCAAATACATTTGTCTTTGTCTAGTAAGTTAATCATCTATCCTATCAGTTATTGCCTTTATCCAAAGCGACTTACCACAAATACATTTGTCTAAGTAAGTTAATCATCTATGCTATCAGTCATCGCAAGAAAAAGTAATCTATGCTCAGGGGCCTGAGGCCATTGGCAGTCAAAATGCTAGAAGGAGGAAGAAGATTTTCTTATTTGATTACAATTATTATTATTATTGTTATTATTATTTACAGTAGAGGAACTCTACAGGGGGGTAGAGGGGACGGAGAGGTTTCAGAAGGGCCTCCCCCCCTCCCTCCCCTCCACCAGACCACTACCCTCCCAGCCCGTCCCTCTCTCCTGCCTCTCCACATCTCTCCATGTTAGTCAGGCAGCAGACTGTGATCCGGGGCGACCCTGGCTTGGCTCCCTGCCTGCCGGCCCGTCTTGCAGCCTGGGGCTCGGAGACGCTGTTGTGTGTCCTCAGACATCCCTTCCTGCATTCCCAGACTACCCTGCTCCCGACTGGCAGCGCTGCTAGGAGAACGTACGAGTCCCACCAACTCTGTGAAATAACCCATCGTCCCTTTTATTTCACTCTTTTTTTTCTCCTTTCTTTCTTTTTTATTATTATTTTAAATAATTTCAATCATTTTTTTACTGAAATATTTTTTTTATACAATATCTATATTGTACTTTTTTTTGGGTTGGTTGTTTTTTTGGGGTTCATTTTGATTCATTACTTTCACAATGATTCATGATTCAGGATGATTCATGATGTTTAGATTGCCTGTATTGTTTACGCTGCCTAGAGAAAGTCTTCAGTAGGCCCCTTGTTGTGTTTGGGCTTCAGCTGTCTAAACAGTATGGTATCACTCACAGCTAGCGTAAAACGCAAGCAGATCCAATACCTTCTTTAACAGCCACCAGGAAACAAACTCAGCTCTCTGAGATATTGACCCAACCGAAGGCCCCACAGAGACTTGTCCACCATGGATATGATGCCTGGGGGGGGGGGGGGGCGGACACTCTTAATCCAAACAATGACGTCCTGTGTGTATCCATGATAACCCCCCCCCCACTGTCACTCTGGCTCATAACCATGTCAGAGTGATGTGTGTGTGGAATGGCTTTACCTCAGTATGCACGCGATCACCATGCCAAAACTTCCGCAATCTCTGTGTGATGACAGCTGTGTTGAGTCACACACACCTACCCCCCTCCCCAACCCTCCCCGTACGGACACACACACACACACACACTCATCTCCTCCTAAAGTGTCTAGACTTGCCCTTTGTGGAAAAGGAAAGACGGGAGAAAGAGAAAAAAAAAAAACTCTGAATCAAAACCTGAACTCAGTTCTTAATCCAGCGTCCTCTATTTAGCTGTAAGGTCTCTCTCGTAACTTTTGGAGAGAAAAAAAGAGGTATCGTTTTTTATAGAGAATAGTTTCTTGTTACAGTTCGCACTCTGAAGTGGCACACAAATAGGTGGGCACTGGCCTCTTCCAAGAGGACAACACAGGCTTGACGTTAGACCGACATCAACGCTTTCACCAACCCCACTACAAGACGGTGTAACGCCAAAGAGTAACGCAATATAAATGTTTAGATTTATTCCTACTGCGCCCTTATTTCGAAGACCCCCGTTTATTTTTTAGCTCTACGACACTTTAACTTGTTTACACAACCCAACAAGACCAGGTTCTCCAGAGACCAGCCCTGACCCCTGACCCCATGTGGGTCGCTAAGTCCCTCCTCATGTTGACCTCCACCAGTCACTGGTCACCGTACTTTATTTTCACAGCGCTGTTGATGGGCTCTGACTGGGCCTGGACAGGCCGGGGTGATTGATAGGATGGCTGGAACAGTGGACGCGTTGTGGGACATTGTGTTTGCTTAAAGACGAGGCTGCTGCTGTGGTGGTGGGGGTGGTGAGTGGATCTCTGGAAAGGTCTTTTTCAGGCATTCGTGTGTGTTTTGCTGTGAAAGCCTCACGAGAGCTCTGTGCCCCCCCTGTCTCTTCACTGACTGAATGACTGTCGTCCAGACGCTGTAACGTGGAGGAGGGGCGGGTGTGTGTGTGTGTGTGTGTGTGGGGGGGGGGGCAGTCAAGTCAACTCTGTAGCCGGTAGGGGTGTAACGGATCACCTAACTCACGGATCGGATCGTGTCACGGATTTTGAGTCACGGATCGGATCATTTTTCGGATCAACACAAAACATATATATTTTTTAATAAAAACAACATTTTCCTTGAATTCTGTAAAAACACCACTTTTAATGTGTGAAACAAAAAAACAACATTCAAGATGTCAAAACTGATATATATATCACATATATATATAACATCTATATATAACAACATATATATATATAACAACATATATATAACATCACTGCTGCAAAGTAACAGAGTACTTTTTTTGTGTGTTTACACAATCACCCAGGCTGCTTAGCGGGTGATATGACGTGATATAATTGGGACAGAGATGAGTGAATGAATGTTGTTGTCAACTCAGTACACATGCAGAGAGTGAGAATAAAGCGCACATGATTGTTTTTCTACCGGTTACATTTGAATGAATGAATGGTCTTTATTGTCATTGCTACAGTACAGGTACCAAACAACGAAATTTAGGAGGGGTGGCTCCCCTGGTGTTAGGAAAGAAAAAAAAAAAAAAAAAAAAACGATTTTGCTATTGATCCGCGGTACACATGCGTTCCGAACCGTGGAGGGCGATCCGAACGGATCACGGATTATCCGTGATCCGTTACACCCCTAGTAGCCGGTGACCTATCATAGTTCATTTGTACATAGCTTGAGCCGGAAAATAATTTGGTGTTATATACCACCACTGGACCACTGCTAGCCTCCCCCCCCGGGTGAAAACGAGGGAAGTTTGTTTTGACAAAGAGACGACCAGCGGTTAGTTGTTGTTTCTGTCGAGGGATCCTCAGAGTGGTCATGTGGTCTGTCCCGCAGCATGGGTCTGCCCCTGTTTGCTCTTGGACTTCCTCATGAACTCTCCTCCACTTCGCGACTATTGTCCCACTGCGGCTCTTGGAGTTTAGGGTAGTAGTTTGGTGTGTGTTTGTGTGTGTCTCATCACAGGGGGAAGAGGGACATAGGGGGACAATCATGGGGGAGACAGTGACCTCCAGTGCGGCCGTGTGTGTGTGTGTGTGTGGTGTGTGGTGTGTGTGTGTGTGTGTGTGTGTGTGTGTGTGTGTGTGTGTGTGCGTGTGTGTGTGTGTGTGTGTGTGTGTGTGTGTGTGTGTGTGTTTGTGTGTGTCTCATCACAGGGGGAGGATGGAGAGGAAGGGGGGACTGGGGGGGAGGTGAAGAGGTGATGAGGGGGGTGGGGGGGGGCAATCCAGCTGTGAGGGCAATTAGAGAAAACAAAGGCAGCCGTTAGCACCATGCCCCCCCCGTCCCTAGAGGAGCGTTTGTGCTGAGGCGTAAAAAGTAGGATGTGTTAAAATGGCTCATGTGCTCCCTCTCACCCCCCCCCCCCCCCTCCATACACACACACACTAAACCCCTCTCCACGATGGCTCTATCTCCGTTTCCTGTGCGTCGGGCACATCCACAACCACAACCATTAGCTGCTTCCTCAGGGAGGTCCTGGACGGCCTCCTCTGCCCCCCCCACACCCCCCCTCCCCCTCCCGGGCCGAACCACAGGCCCGCTGTGGTTGGTTTTGTCCCAACACCTCCGACAACAGGCCTGAGACAACAAGGGCCGCAAGTCATAAAGAGTACGCCTGGGAAAATAGTTGACGGTTGAGGTCGGTTTGAGTTGTGGTACGGGACCAAAAGACATTCTGTTCAGATAGCCCCTTTGGCCCCTCTCTTCTGTTTTCGGTTTGGGTTTTCAGATGTTTTATTCATACATAGTGGGGATTTTG
The DNA here is from genome assembly GCF_963989245.1 of Nansenia antarctica. Taxonomy (NCBI): domain Eukaryota; kingdom Metazoa; phylum Chordata; class Actinopteri; order Argentiniformes; family Microstomatidae; genus Nansenia; species Nansenia antarctica. The sequence goes on from NC_137678.1 coordinate 24,292,528, forward strand.
AATGATAGAGAAAGGTTGAGGAATTAGAGTGATCCAGGGATCAGTGGTGGCTGCTCCCAAAAATGTCTTTACTGACATCGTTTTCGATCCCAACCGAGGTCTTCTTCTTCTGGACAAAATGAATAATGAGTGTCCGAAACATTTGAAGGCTAGTAGTCGTGTTTGTTTCTGTTCTCGATGTGAATGGACTGCACTTAGGCTATATAGCGCCTTTATCCAAAGCGCTTTACAACGGCCTCTCATTCACCCATTCACACACCAATGGCGGCATGCTACCATGCAAGGCGCCGGCCTGCTCATGTTTGTCTGGAACTTTGTCTGTTTCCAGGTCTTGTCTATTTCGTAGTATTTCTAGCTTCTGAAATGATGGCTAGGACTGGTGATATTCTTTATATACAAATCTGCTGACATACACTTGTGATCACTTTCAATTCAATAAAACAAGAATATTAGATATTCACTTTAAATTCTGGATGCACAATTCGCATTTCTCAAAAACAACAAACAAACTGTCAATGTCTTGCTGCAAGGCATTCTGGAACCTGCAGTTCTACCCATTCTTAGCTAATACAACAGACATGTACTTCTTTTTAACTATCATAACGATAAATAATAACTCTTAACTGTCAATCAATTATGTAACATATTAATCAATCATGTAACCTATAAAGTTACAACAAACTTGTATGTCTGGTTCCAGTTCTTGTCTGGTTCGTTGGTAGTATGTCTGGTTCCAGTCCTTGTCTGTTTCGTTGGTAGTATGTCTGGTTCCAGTTCTTGTCTGGTTCGTTGGCAGTAGCAGCATCGTTACGTATAGCCTCGGCTTTCTGCAGCTCTTGAGACACGAGGTCTCCCTCTGTTAGAACGGGTCAGACCGAGTGTATGCCGTCTGCCCATAGAAGGTTCTGGTGTCTTCTAGGGATGGACGGTTTTTCGGTTAAACCGAAAACCGGGGTTTATAAAAATAGAAACGGTTTTTTATCAAAACCGTCTGAAACCGTTTTTTTTTTTTTTTTTTTTTTTTTTATATGTTGTTCAAAGAATAAAACTGGAACATGTCACATGTTTGTCGTGTGTGAAAATAACAATGATACAGTCTGAATCTGCCCCGCAATGAGTGAGAGGTTTGGTCAGTTGTGAAGAATAACTGAGGATTAATATCTAATTGGGATTATTTTTAAGGGTAACGAATCACTCTATGGGAAAGATAGTTGCCTTCAGTTATTGGTAGATAGGAAAGTTTTTTTACAATTACTCGCTTACATTTAATAAGATCATTTTCGCTGCTCTCTGTAAAGCGCATTGGGTCACTTTTGTGAGAAATGCGCTATAGAAATAAAATGTGATTTGATTTGATATCAATCAATCAAACTTTATTTATGTTCTATAGCACAAATCATGCATTGAATGTAACTCCAAGTGCAGTATTTACTAAACCACAATATAATAAAACAAGAGCTATACGGATCAAGAGTGTTTGTGCACAGCGCCACTGTGTGTGAAGGCGCTACTGAAAGTGATGACAGAACGCATGTCTCAGAAGATACGCGGTCACTTAGTGACGCAAAGGTAGTTCTGTATTTATCTCTATCTGTATTAGTACATTTATTTTGAAAGCTCTATTTTGACAGCTCTACCATGGGCACTTTTATTTTGATGGGGCATTCTTTGTTGATTGACTTACGACAGTTCAGGACGAGTCAGTCTCGCGGCATGTGGTTTTTATGAAAAGCTTTAAGTATGTTCACTGCATAATTCTAAGTCTAATATTTCAGTGATTATTGAGCAGTATTCAAATATTTAAATACATTGAGCAGCAGCTGAAACTTTGTCTAAGAACCAAGATATTGAGAAAGCAGTTCATTCAATGAAGACGCTGTTCCAAGAGATGATCTTCCGTGCAGGCGTGCACCCTGGATCAGCGGAGCTGGTGTGTTAAGTGTTCATGTGTTTTCATGTATGGTGTAGCTTACAAAAGTCTGCCTTTCCACTTATATTTGTGAAACTAAGTAGCCTAAATGTGTTGCGACTGTGCTTACGGTGTTTTAATGGTGTTCGACATGAGTGTATTGTAGCAGTAGGGCTCAATTATTTGAAATTGTCGCTCTTTTTTTTTTTTTTTTTTTTTTTTCGGTCGTTTTTCGGTTAACCGGAAAACCGCGGTTTTAGTCTTTGACGGTTTTTCGGTTTCAATAATTGGAAACCGTCCATCCCTAGTGTCTTCATTGTGGTGTAGGAGCATATAGTCTAGTTTAAGGGCTACAGAGATTACGCTTTTGGTGTTTTTTGATAGCACATGCATGCCTGCCATTATTGACAACTTTGTTGGTTTGTTAATGAAGGTATGTTTTGGGCTATTTCTGTGTGCGCGTCCTTCTTAATAATAATAATAATAATAATACATTTATTTTATAAGGCGCCTTTCATGGCACGCAAGGTCGCCGTACAACAACAAATCTAAAAACAGCCACAAAATACATAGAAATATACAGTATAAAACATAGCCAGCAGCAGAGCAGCACGGGAACAGTAAATCAACACTGATATGCCTGCGTAAACAGGTGGGTTATGAGGTGGGTTTTGAATGAGGAGATTGAATCAATGTTCCTGATGTCGGGGGGGAGGGAGTTCCAGAGGCGAGGGGCGGAGCGGCTGAAGGCTCTAAACCCCATGGTGGACAGACGGGCTGGGGGGACAGTCAGGTTGATGGAGGAGGCAGACCTGAGGGACCGGGTGGGAATGTTGATGTGGAGGAGGTCGGACAGGTATGGAGGGGCGAGGTTATGGATGGCCTTGAAAGTATGGAGAAGGATTTTGTAATCGATGCGGTGTTTGATGGGGAGCCAGTGGAGTTGGTGTAGAATGGGGGTGATGTGACTGATGACAGGGGTTCTGGTGACAATACGGGCAGCAGCGTTCTGGACCAGTTGGATCTTGTGGAGCAGTTTGTGGGGGAGACCAAAGAGAAGGGAGTTACAGTAATCTAGGTGGGAAGTGACGAGGGAGTGGACCAGGATTGCGGCGCTGTTGGGAGTGAGTGAAGGGCGGAGGCGGTTGATATTACGAAGATTCTTGAGTTTATGCAGCCTTTTTGGCGTTGTCTGTTTGTCGCTGCCAATTAGCGATGTGTGTGATCACACGGGGGGGGGGGGGCTGTGGCGCAGGAGGTAGAGTAGCCGGCGTCTAATGATCGCAAGGTTGGCAGATCGGCGGTTCAAGCCCTGGCTGGCCACATGTCGAAGTGTCCTTGGGCAAGACACTGAACCCCAAATTGCTCCCAGTGAGCGGGCCGGCGCCTTGCATGGTAGCTTGCCGCCATTGGTGTGTGAATGTGTGAATGAGAGGCCATTGTAAAGCGCTTTGGAATAAGGAGCTATATAAGTCAGTCCATTTATTTATCACACTCAGTGTCTGGTTTGAGGGGACCTCCCCTCCCTTCTCTTAAGGCCCAGAGTCGTCCTCCAAGGACCGACCCTCCCTGCTTCCTCAGGGCCCCGGTCCCCCCCCCCCCCCAGCATCCTGCCCTCCCCTCGTTGTACGTCAGGAGCCTGACACCACCATCCTATGGGACACCCCAGGGCGACACGCTCTAAATGCGATAGGTCAAAGGTCACGATGGCGCCATAGTTACAATGTTAACTAGGCCCCCATGTCCATGGTTTTACCCTTTCCTTCCAAAAACATGTTTGTTTGGTTGGGCGGATGTTTACGCTTGGAGGTGGTCTCGCTCTTCTTCTCCTGCAAGGACACTCTTAAACCTAGGGTGTAAGCTAGGACGTGTAAAAATAGTGTGATTCGTAATCAATGATTAATCGAAGTTAGAATAATGTATATTTTGATGCCCACAAATAGGACCTAGGGGATACCTGTTGTAAATGGACTGTACTTATATAGCGCCTTTATCCAAAGCGCTTTACAACGGCCTCTCTTTCACCCATTCACACACCAATGGCGGCAAGCTACCATGCAAGGCGCCGGCCCGCTCACTGGGAGCAATTTTGTTGTTCCTTTCACATGATTTTCATGGCTGTTCTGGTTAAGGATGTGTACAAAAAGTGTCAATCGTAATCATGCAACAATGAATAATTGAAGTTACTGTTATAATAATGTATATTTTGATGCCCACAAATAGGACCTAGGAGGGCTTACCTGTTGTTCCTTTCGCATGATTTTCATGACTGTTCTGGTTGTTGAAATGTTGTTATTTCTGATGTCTCCCTACAGATACATGTACTGGACAGACTGGGGCGAGATCCCCAAGATCGAGCGGGCGGGGATGGACGGTACGAGTCGAGCGATGATCATCGATAAAGAGATCTACTGGCCCAACGGACTGACCCTGGACTACGGCCAACAGAAACTCTACTGGGCCGACGCCAAGTTTAACTTCATCCACCGCTCCAACCTGGACGGCACCTCAAGGTACCTCAAGCACCTCCAAGTCCAGTCGTCCACGCTCCTGTGTCAGAATAAATACATAAAAACGTCCTTCTTCTAGCACGACGACTGCCAATGGCCCCTGGCCTGAGCATAGATCAGATAGACTTTTTCCTGCTATCACAGGTGGATAGATGATTCACTAGATGATGACTTAGTCAAATGTATTTGTTCTAAGTCGCTTTGGAATAAGGCGTCTGCTAAATGCCAAAATTTTAAAATGTAAATGTTATTAGCCTTTGCATCGCTTAATCAGTCAAACTTCATGTAATCTTCTCTGATGCCCTTTCTCTAGCCCTGAACTTCATACAGTAGATAGATCGTTTATTATCTATTATTTATTCATATAGCCATCTCTACTGCCCTTTCTCTAGCAATGCTTCTAATGCTTCTAGAAAGTCTTCCTCACAATGATTTGCGATGCATCGTCGTACCGTTTACTGTAGACGAATGCAGTTATTTTTGTCAGTCGGTCTGGATAAGCGCGTCCGGCTACTACCACGCCATTCATCGGTGGTCATCTGTTGTGTGTTTTGCTGGGTCTCTCTCCTCTCCAGGGAGGTGGTGGTGAAAGGCGACCTCCCCCACCCGTTCGCCCTGACGCTATACGACGACACCCTCTTCTGGACCGACTGGAACACCCACTCCATCCACTCCTGCCAGAAGGACACGGGGGAGGACCGGCGCAAGGTCCACTCCGACATCTTCTCCCCCATGGACATCCACGTCTTCAGCCAGAAGAGACAGCCCCCCTGTAAGATCACATCGCCTTACCCTCCCTCCCTTACCCTCCCTCCCTCAGCCGGTCACTGTCCCCGATGGCCATTGGCCATGAGTGACTCCTAAAAGTGTCGCTGTTAACCTGTCTGTGTGATTACCGTAATCGATGTAGTCAATGTACCAATGTAATGTGTGTGCAGTGCAGCGTTTTTATGATGATATGATGATGATTTTATGATGATATGATCAGCGTTGCTGTGGGAACGTGTTGTATATGCAATATTCATCATGGTACACAGCAGGGCTACTTTTTCCCTTTTGAGGATTCACCGCAAAGCCTGTTCCTCCAATTTGTTGATCCTACTAGAAACAGACAATAACACACAAAGCACTCAGGGAGTGTGTTTAGAGCGGGAACACACAGCCCTTCTGAAACAGTGACAGCTAAAACAGTCACCTTTCCCTCGTCTCTGTGACGGGACGTAAAACAATAGAGTCCCTGTTCCAGGTCCCTGAGATTGAACGCAGAGAATTTCTCACGGTGTAGAAGAGGGGCTTTGCTACATTCGGTCACGACCTCTCTCTCTCTCTCTCTCTCTCTCTCTCTCTCTTTCTTTCTCTCTCTCTCTCTCTCTCTCTCTCTCTCTCTCTCTGTCTCTCTCTCTCTCTCTGTCTCTCTCTCTGTCTCTCTCTATGTCTCTGTCTCTCTCTCTCTCTCTGTCTCTCTCTCTCTCCCCCCCCTCTTTCCCCCCCCTACCTCACCTACAGGATGCTGTCTGCTTTCCTCAGGTGGAGGGCAGACCAAGCTTGAATTTGTTCTCTCTCCCTCGTTCACACTCTGTTCACAGACACCAAGGCGTGTTGTTTTTTTCTGATGTTGCTGATCACACCGTAACCAACCTTTACAGATCTGTGACAGGGGAGTGAACGAGATGGGAGGGAACTACTTTCCGGAATGGAATGCAGCCCTAGTTCTCAACCGTCTCTAAGACCCTTCGCTACTCTGTAGAGTAGGAGCATGTACAAGAAACTCAGCCGGTCATGTGATCGAACCAGTGCCCTGAGAACACGTTTGTGTGACGTGTCTTTGTTGTGTGGGGGGGGATAGTGGTGGCCTGGCCTAGTGAAAGGGAGTTGGACTGGTGATCAGAAGGTCATGAGTTCAAGTACTACCTGGGAGAACACCACCGCTGATCTCTAATTGTAAGGTGCGGCAGTAGCCTAGAGGTTAGAGAGGCAGGCTAGAAATCGGAAGGTCGCTGGTTCGATCCCCACCTCAGGAGGGAGCTGCATGTGAGCTGGTGACTGGAGGGTTGCTGGCATCATATCTAAGGTGCTTACCACTGCCGTTGTGCCCTTGAGCAAGGCACTTAACCCCTAATTGCTCCAGGGGTGCTGACGATGGCTGACCCTGTGCCTAGAGCAGTACTACTACTCAAAAACAAAAAGGTTGAATCTAATCTAAGTCCCGTCTGCTAAAATGGTTAAAATGTAAAAAGGTGGCCTGGGGTGGTCCAGTGGTCTAGCACCGCGGTCTACAGTCACACCTTATGCCCATGTCGGCATGGGTTCGAATCTGGCCCATGCCCTGCTGATATGCCCTCTCTCTCCCTTCTTCTCCTTACTTTCCTGTCTGTCTTCACTGTATCTGTCCAATAAAATGTAAAATATGAGTAGGACTTCCCTACTCGGAAAAAAGAACTGAAAAAAAAGAAAATGTAAAAAGAAAAAGATGGGTAACTGACGATTGCCCCCCCCCCAACAGTGACCAGCCCCTGCTCTCTGCGGAACGGAGGTTGCTCCCACCTGTGCCTGATGTCGCCCATCAAACCCTACTACCAGTGCGCCTGCCCCACCGGAGTACAGCTGCTACAGGACGGCAAGACCTGCAGAGATGGTGAGCTTCAAACCCCCCCCCAACCTCCCCACCCCCCCACCCCACTGTTCTCAAACCCCCCCCCCCCCCACCTCACTGTTCTCAAACCCCCCACCCACTCCACTGTTCTCCGTTTTTAAAAACAATAAAAGCAAAAAAAAAAAAAAAGAACATGTTCTCACACGCACACAGCACAATGAAGTGACTTCTGAAGTAATTCTGAGAGGCGCGCAAGTGTGAGAGAAGGTTGTGCGTGTCAGCGGAGTGTTTTTAGATTTTCGGAATGAAGTAGGGGGGGGGGGCTTACGGCAACTCTTGCTCAACAACTCCGGTGTCCTGTATCGACTATTGAAACGAACACACTTTTTTGCTGTAGCCAAACCTTGGATGACCCCTTCTTCTTTGGTTAGAAGAAGTATGTTTCTTCAGCAAATATTTTTTCATCATCTTTAGCCATCCCCAGCAGGAGACGGAGAAGCAGGAAAGAGAAGTGCGTATATTGTGCTGAAGTGTAAAGGCGGATAGGGGGCTGAGATTGCTCTCGAAAAATGTGTAACCGTTTAACCGAGATCCAACGTCCAGATTGAATTCATTACAGTCTTGATATGTTGTCCAATACTTTTTTTTAATATTCACGCAGTAAGAGAACCCTTACAAAAAACCTGCTCCTTTTGAGAACTCTGGATTATAGCTCCAGCAGTGTTTTTCTTATTGCCTTTTCACATGGTTAAAAAACGACGCTGTAACTTTGTTTTGTTGCAAGCGTTTTTTCTTTTTCCATCGCCCTGTGTTTGTATTTCAGGTCGGTTGGTCGCTTGACGCACTGCCTTCATTGTTTTGTTTTTGTGGAGAATTTTGAGCAGGCAGATATGCTTTGATAGGGGTGCATCTCTGCCTCTCTGTATTCCCTGCCTCCCCTCCTCCCCTCCCTTCTCTCCTCCCCTCCTCTCTCACCCCATCTCTGTGAGGCGATCCAAGCAGCTGAAGGTGGTGCGGGCTGACCTGTGGTCGCCATGGCAACTCCCCTCTCCAACTCGGCTCATTGGCGTAGCTGTGTGAATCACTGTAGCTCTCTCCCCCGGCTTCATTTTTCCTCCCCCTCTCCCCCTCTCTTCTTTTTTTTTTCCTCTCTCTCTCTCTCCCTCGCTAGCTGCCTCGCTCTTTTATTTACATTTTTTGGTTCAGCTCCCCCAGTGAACAGAGCGAAGGAGGAGAGAGGGGCGGGGAGGCTTTTGTATGAGGAGGGGATCACTTGTTCCCCGGCAGACAATACCCCCTTTCACTGCCCCAGTTTTAACCATTTCAGCAGGGTTGGTGGTTTTTAATTTTCCAAGTCCTCCCCTTCTTAAATCAGAGACCCCCCCCCCCCAATGGTGTAGAGCAGGCTGAGACGCAGGCAGCACAGGCTGACCCGCAGCGGGACTGACAAGACGCCGACATCTGGCTATTGTTAAGTCCCAGCAATGCTCTCACCTCCCCAGGACCCCCACCACCACCACCACAACCCCGCCGCCCCCCCACTAGTCCACCCACCTTAGGAGACAATGCTAAGACGGGATTTTTAAAGGCTCGGGAGAAAGCCGCCAATTTGTCGTCGCCTTTGTATGTATGCCCCCCCCCCGCTGTGCAGCCCTCAGGTCTGCCCTGGTGTGTTCAGATCACATGTGTGGACACCCGTGTTCAGCGGCTCCTAACGGGCTGCCGCTCAGTCAGTTCACATGGTGATTACGTGTTATTGTCAACAGAAGCAGAATTGTCCGCCTTCTACCCTGTTGTCGAAAACGTTTGCGGTGTTTTTACATTATGTAAAAATGTACAACCCGACCTTTATTTGAGTACTCAAAACGACTTAGAATAGGTGATCTCATAGACTGTGAGAGAGATTGTGTAAGTATTGTTTTTAAGACCGCAAAGACTGAGACTTCCACTCCCGTCAGCGGCAGGTGGAATTGAGTTCCTATCCCAGCAGTGTCTGCTAAACTGTCGCCTTTCTAATGGCGGTCAGCCAGCAAAAGCCTTCTGAAATCTATCAGGAAGAGAAAAGGCAGGGGGGCTTTCAGAAAACTGGCCGACCTGTTTGTACCAGCCGTGAGGGGGGGGAGGAGAAGTAGCTTTTGTCGTCCGACTGAGCAATGTAACTAGATGGGGGCTCAGGGAGCGCAGGCCCCTTGAATAGAGAAACAGAGGGAGACAGAGGGAGACAGAGAGAGAGAGAAGGGAGGGCTATCAGCCATGCTTGACTGTTCAAAGCGGGCCTCTGATTGATCTTTTCAGAGATGGGGTTTTCGGGGAAGCGTCGAGTATGGCTGCTGGGCCGGCCTTCTGCTGAAGCGGTTACGGGCGGACCGACTTCGGTTTTTCCTCACTTATTCTGCTTTCGTCCGTAAAATAACCAAGAATGGCATAGTGGCTCATCATATTTTTTTCGGCCAGGGGGAGGGGGAGGAGGAGGGTGGGGCGGGGGTGATTTTGTGTGTCTTCATTTTTGGGGCCGTTGACTTTTTCCAAGCGACAAGGAAAAGAGACACGATGGCAGCGAAGTTGTTGATACTTTGTGATTCTCTTTGTCGATAGAAATGTCTGCCTGGTGAGATAAGTTCCAGTCATAGTAATTGTTTGCACCAAATTACATTACGGCTTTGACCTCCATTTTGTGTCATTTGACTGAGTCTCCCCCCCCCTCTCCCCTCTCCCCCTCCCCCCCCCCCTCTCTCTCTTCCCTCCTCTCCCCCCCCCCCTCTCTCTACCCTCCCCCCCTCTCTCTCTCCCCCCTCTCCCCCCTTCTCTCTCTCCCCCCTCTCCCCCCTTCTCTCTCCCCCCCTTTCTCTCTCTCTACCCTCACTTCCCCCCCCCCCCCACCCTCTCTCTACCCTCTTCCCCCTCCCCTCCCCTCCAGGTGCCACCCAGCTCCTCCTCCTGGCCCGGCGTACGGACCTGCGGCGCATCTCCCTGGACACGCCCGACTTCACCGACATCATCCTGCAGGCGGAGGACATCCGGCACGCCATCGCCATCGACTACGACCCCGTGGACGGACACATCTACTGGACGGACGACGAGGTGCGCGCCATCCGCCGCTCCTACCTGGACGGCAGCCACGCCCAGTTCATCGTCACCTCCCAGGTCAACCACCCGGACGGCATCGCCGTGGACTGGATCGCCCGCAACCTGTACTGGACCGACACGGGCACAGACCGCATCGAGGTGACCCGGCTCAACGGCACCATGAGGAAGATCCTGATCTCCGAGGACCTGGACGAGCCCAGGGCCATCGTACTGGACCCCGTGGCAGGGTGGGTTTCACTGTCTGGGTTCTGTCTGTCTGTCTGTCTGTCTGTCTATCGTACTGATCTGGGCAGGGTTCCCACGGGTCCTTGAAACCCTTGAAAGTTTGTGAATTTGAGAAAAAGAAATCAAGGTCTTAAAAGTTTTGGAAAATAGACATGGGTCATTGAAAGTCAATGTTTTACTTAGTTCGTCAACTAGTAAATAAGTCTCTGTATTGCTTAAATTTACACATATTTCACAATATATTGTTTTGCTGTGCTGTGGTAGAGAAGTCAAGAGACCATCTAGTGTTCACACATTCAAGCCTCTCTTTTTAATTGTTGTCTGTGAGCGGATAGTTCCTATTATATAAATTGTCATTTAGGTCTGTCTCAAATTATGTTGGGTCCTTGAATTTGAGGCAATTGAGTCTTGCAAGTCCTTGAAAGGTGCTTGAAAGGTGCTTGAAAGGTGCTTGAAAGGTGCTTGAATTTGATGTATCAGAAGGTGTGGGAACCCTGTACTATCTGAGGTTCTGTCTGTCTATCGTACTATCTGAGGTTCTGTCTATTGTACTATCTGAGGTTCTGTCTATTGTACTGTCTGAGGTTCTGTCTATCTATCGTACTGTCTGAAGTGCTCGGTTAGCTCAAGGCGGGAACTATTTGAATGTTTTTTTTGATGACGGCGCGTTAAAGCTTTTCGGATTGTCTGTTGGGAGGAACCCCCTCAATCCCCCGTGTTTTTGTTTTTGTTTAATATTTTATTTTCAGTTTTATACACAAGACAAACAAACTGAGTAACAAACAACAAGCTGCCAGGCATACTATTATATGTCTAGTATGATTTGGTTCAAAGCGATTCCCCAACTGCTCAGTCCCCCATCTTTAAAGGGACAGCCTGATGATGGAGTTAGACCAGGTGGCGATTTTTTTTATCATCCCACTCTAAAGTCTGGTCTTTCCCTACCAAACCAAGCTGTGCCATTCCATAAAAATAAAAAAAGCTAGCATGACCAGACTGGCCTAAAGACTGTGTGTTACCATAGCGACTAGTGCTACTAGGTCTCACCTGAATGCTGCGATCGCATTGGGGAGGGATGTTGATGGAACACCATGACATCACTGACAGGCTGTGGCTGCGTGCCCCCCCCCCCCCCCCTCCCATAGAATCAGAATGAGTAACCCCCCCCCCCCCTTTACCCAGCCATGGAACCCACTTGGTTCTGGAAGGGGGCATTATGATGACATCATCAATGTCTGTGGCTCAGCTGCAGTTGTGACTCAAACAGCAGTGCAACTGCACCTCTCTCTCTCTCTCTCTCTCCCCCCCCCCCCCCCCCCCCCCTCTCTCTCTCTCTCTCTCTCTCTCTCTGGTTGTGGATTGTGTGGTGACCTCATCTTTGTCACGCTCCTCGCTGATTGCAGCGCCCACCATTTGGCACCGGGGCGGACCCGCTGACATTACCCACGCTGCCACACGGCCCGGCTCTGCTCCCCGCCGCCGCCGGATGAGTCAGGAGGCTGACATCTGTTCACACAGCCATGTCGTCTCTTCTCCTCCTTTTTCTCTCTCTCTTTCTCTCCTTTTTGTGAAAAAAACCCACTCCTCTCGCGAAACAAGTTATTGTGAGTGAGTTCGCATTCCACGTCATTTTTTGGGCAATTCCACCCACTGTCTCTCTCGGCCCTGACGAGGAAGTCGTTTTCAGTCGCGTCACAGTCAGTTATCGTCATCCCTCTCACCCACGCCATCCGGGCGCTACGTATTCCACCCCCCCCCCCCGTGCGAGAACCTGATACCTTGGAAGTGTTTTGTGACAGACATGACTCACCGAACACTGTAACTCAATGTGAGGCAGGTAGAGAATCTTCTAGAGTCGTTCCTGATGGAAGTGTGAATCTTTCGCTGCATATTTTCGCTGCATCCATTTTCATATGCCCCTCCCTCCCTCTCTCACTCCCTGCAGGTACATGTACTGGACCGACTGGGGCGAGGTTCCGAAGATCGAGCGGGCCGACCTGGACGGCACGGAGCGTGTGGTGATGGTGAACACCTCCCTGGGCTGGCCCAACGGCCTGGCTCTGGACTACGACGAGAGGAAGATCTACTGGGGCGACGCCAAGACCGACAAGATAGAGGTAACTAACTAACCCAAGACCGACAAGATAGAGGTAACTAACTAACCCAAGACCGACAAGATAGAGGTAACTAACCCAAGACTGACAAGATAGAGGTAACTAACCCAAGACTGACAAGATAGAGGTAACTAACCCAAGACTGACAAGATAGAGGTAACTAACCCAAGACTGACAAGATAGAGGGAACTACTAACCCAAGACTGACCCGGTAGAGGTAACTAACCCAAGACTGACCAGATAGAGGTAACTAACCCAAGACTGACCAGATAGAGATAACTAACCAACCCAAGACTGACCAGATAGAGGTAACTAACCCAATACTGACCAGATAGAGATAACTAACTAACCCAAGACTGACCAGATAGAGGTAACTAACCCAAGACTGACCAGGTAGAGATAACTAATGGTGCTTTCCACTACAGTGCCAGCCTGGGTCGACCCGGGTCAGCCCTGTTCTTTGGCGCTTTTCCATTGAGCGGCCCGTGTCGGCACGGCACGGTAAAATAGTTCTTGTTCGGGATGGGTAGCGAAAGTTGGGAAGGGTGCTTTTTTGCCAGGCTGCGTGTGACGTGTGACGCTGCACACCGTTGATTGGTCAATGGAAATCGTCATCCCATGTTCATAGATTTCATCACTAACCGCCATTTTTAAATACCACAACAGATTTCGCTCTAGGAAAATGTCACTTACTGTTTCTGTAATAACGTATTAATAAAGATTAGAAAAAATATGATAACCATCGTATTATCTTAGTTTAATGTCATTTCAATGCATCATAGAACTTTTATTTACAACAAGCATAACAACAAAATCGCTATTATGGCGATGTCCTGTAGAACTGGAAGCGGCAGTTAACAGGCAGGTAACATCCATATGCTGTATATATAAATAATGTTGGTGTCGAACGTGATAGCAGTGTCGTATCGACACCATTCAAATGGTTTCAGATTCCCTGTCCTCTCCCCTATCCGGACACGTTTGAATTGTTATCCTAACCCACGGTAAACCACAGTTATTAACCCGCAAAGGGTGCCTCCGGGCACCGTGTTTGTCCGTGAATAACACCGGCTATGGAGGTGGTACAAACACAATACTCCTTTGCTAACTTCACCATCGGTATACGGTCATTTTGAGCCCTGAACCACCGCGCTGACACCCCGAGAAGTTATGCTTTTAACCGTAAACTCAATGAACCGGGAGTTCACCCGCTGCTGCAAGCTTATCTATAACGAACGCGGAGATTGAATGAGCCCCGCGTCAGTCAGCCTTTCCGTAGAAATACGTCGCACCGTTATATATCTAACGTTACATGTTTTAAGGCTGATCTGTGCATGATAGTGCTGCATTATGTTGATCTATTTATATCGATCTATTCTTGCCAATTCCTTATTACCAGTGGAAAGGGGGAAGACTAAAACACTTTGAATGGGATAGATAGGACTTTCCGTTCAATGGAGGAAGCATGATATTCGCGAGTTCATCTCGCTTTTCCCCCCGTTGATGTATTAAACAATCTAAGCAATCTAATCAGAGCAGTTGTTATTATGTAATATTATTGATGGATGTGCCATTTTTGATGTAGAGCAGTGAGCGGATGACTGGATGTGAGCATGTATTTGACTAATGCCGATAGATTGTCTTGCTCCGAAACCCGAGCTGGATTGTTGCTTCAAACTACCGTAATTCATGAACTATATGCCCAATCTAAAAAATTCAAACAGTTTCTGAAAGCAGAGAAGTTACACTTTTTGAATAGTTGAGTTTTTTAGGCTTATTACGGTAGTTCACCAACAAAAAAAGCACAGTGCTCAACGTGTCAGGAGACACGCATTTCCCCCCGCTGATCTGTATAGCAGGGGGGGGGGGGGAAATCTTATGACACGTAACTCCTCCTTGTCCCGGGTCGCTCAGTATAATGGAGAAGCGTTTCTCAAAGTACGGCACGGCACGGCTCGGATACAAATGCGGCCCGGTTCGGGTCAGTAGTGGAGTAGTAGAAAAGCGCCATAACTAACCCAAGACTGACCAGATAGAGTCTCTTTATCGGCGCCGATCTTCCTGATAGGGTTTCCTCGTGTCGTGTTCCGTTTGTCTCCTCTCTGTGGAACGGGAGCTTGAGTCGGTGCGCGGTCCCGGATACGTACAGTGTTGTGTACATTTTGCCCCTTTAACAGTTGCTTTTTCTCCAACGCGACTTAACGGCACACCGTGTATTTCATGGACTCGTGGGGGAAGCTAGGTTGTTGCTACATGCCGCATGCTGCATGCTAGCCCCCCCCTTAAGTACCATGCCTGCTGGTTTTATGACTGCCGCCTCTGTGGGACGGGTTAGTGTACGACAAGCCCCCCACCCCCCCTCCCCCTCCGTGGGGGTCAAAGGTGAGATGTCGGACGACGCATTCGATTCCCCCGGGTCAGTTAAGTCACAGTACGACACAGGAAGTAGTAAGTGTAACCGCACCGCACCGCGTCCGCCCGTAGACGAGACGTTAGTCCTGTTAGCTGGTCGTCCCCGCTGGTTAAACACAGTCCTCTGTCCTCCTCACACCGCCTCACGTTTAGCCCTCCTACCCACCGCGTTGGCATGTTTCATTAGGCTGTGTGTGTGGTGTGTGTGTGTGTGCGCGCGCTGATAATCCTGTCAGATAATGGCGGGTGGTGCGGCGGTGTGGGCGGGTGGGGGGTCTTTTGTGACAGGCTTTTATCTGGCAGCAGGCAGGGGACCCCCCGCCAGGGCGCGGCATGCCGCTCGCACGGCCGGGCGTTAAGCTCTCCTCAGCCGCCACGCAGCGCCCAGGCCAGGGGAGGGGGTGGAGGGGGGGGGCAGCAGCATCACAGGGACCACCGCCGTTACCCCCCCGACACCTCCCACAGCCACGTCTGCCCGGCAAGAGGACGCCGTGCCCAAATAAGGACACGGTTACCCCCGGTTACTCCGAACAACACATTTGAAGGGCGTCGGAATCGTTGGATGTTGTTCCACATAAACACTTCACTGAGATAACTAGCCTTAGACATCTCAGTACCGACTACGCCCCGGTACTTTAATCTTATCTGAAAGACCCCGCAGTGTGATACAGTTTAGTACTTAAGACTTCACTTCACTTCAAGTACCAAGAGAGTCCCCCCCCCCCCCACCGCCAGTAAACTGGTTTATGAAGATATTTTTTAATACTCGTTCTCAAAAATTAGAACACGGACGGGCGGCTTCACTTTCAGTCGTTTGTTATGGTTATTTCACCTCTGATTATGTTGTGGATGGATGTTTGTGTTGCGCCACTCTCGAGCAGCTGTGATAATGAAGTGCTTGTGTTAGTAGTTCAAAGAGCGGCGTTTTGCCTCGAGCTGTTTAATAAAACGCAGAATCAAATGTGTTTCGAGGGGGGGCGCGGTGGGGGGGGGGGAGGGGGGACCGGGGGTATCGTTGCCAGAAATATGGCAAGCCAATAAACCCTCTTTAGTCTGACACTTGCCAATCAAAACAGTGCCGCAATCGGTCCTGTGAGGGCGTCTGTCAATTGGGACCGTTTAATTTCCCCCCTCGGCCTCCGCCGCTCGGCCTGCCGGGCCCACCTCACCCCCCCCCCATCCCCCCCTCCTGAGCCACATCAAAGCCTCCCTCTTCTCAGAAATCTGATCGTTAAATTTCAGCACTTTAAGGGGTGTTGACAGTCGATCCAGGGACGTAATTAGAGCCCCGTTGACCGGTTGTGTTAGGTACAGATGTAAAGCACAGAAGGGGGTACGGTACCCTATATATGTACACACACACCTACACACACACACACACACACACACACACACACACACACACACACACACACACACACACAGAGCGCCTTTACTCTTACCTTGACATAGAAACTCTCAGTTTCTTCCCCCCCCCTCCTTCCAAGGGCCTCTTTCTTGCTTTTCCCTCCAACAGACATATGGAAACGACCAGTTTTCAAAGTAAGGCCCATTCTGAGAGGGGCCCTTTCTCTGTTTTCCAACTGGCGGTGAGAGGAAACTGTGGTTGGCATCCTCACGCATATCGTCATGTCGACCCTGCGTTGAGCGCTTTTGAGTTTTTAGTTTGAGTTTTTTGTTGTTTTCCCTCAGTAGGACATCCATGTCCCCCCCACCTGCCACTTTTTCCCCCCTGAGTGTGTTGAGGTTACTGTTGCCGGAGGAGGTTAGGAGGGAGAGGGAGGGGGGGTGCAGCGTTAAGGGGGGAGGAGGAGGAGGGGGGGGGGGGGGTGCAGAGGCAGAGGGCAGGCTGGGTTTGCTCACTTAGGTCTTGAGCAGAACTGGGTTTTTGCGGCGAGAGCCCTCATCTGGTTCCGATTGCGGCCTCCACTCCAGCTGCGGTCTCCTCTGTTTAGAATAGCCCCAGAATCTGAAACCCACACTGTGGTCACACAACTCCCAACCCAGCAGAGACCTCTGGGCTGAGGCCATCTCACTGAGGATGGAAACTTCATTTTGTGTGTGTGTGTGTGTGTGTGTGTGTGTGTGTGTGTAGTGTGTGTGTACTGTGTGTGTGTGTGTGTGTGTGTAGAGAGAGAGAGTGTGTGTGTGTAGTGTGTGTAGTGTGTGTAGAGTGTGTAGAGTGTGTGTGTGTGTGTGTGTGTGTGTGTGTGTAAAAACAGAAAGAGGATGCAGTATAATGACCACAGGTCCATGTGGAGCACAGCAGATATACTGTTGCTCCACTGTGTCGATCGAAGCCACGGCGTCGAACGCCAATTAAAATTCCCCCTCATCCTGTCTTCTTTATTTATTTTCTCTCCCAGATTCTGATCATAGCTCTCTCTCTCTTCTTCCCTCATCACATGACAGCCCAACGTATCCAGATCTGCATACTTCTCCTCTTATTTAAAAGAAAGAAAAAAAAAATCTATGAAATAAATGCATTGGCATGCCCCGAAAACAGAAACCACTGCAAGATGTCGTTCCCTGGATTCGACGCAGTTTTTTTTCAGTGTTGTATTTCTGAGAGAAAAGTTCTGGAAGTAAACGACAAAAAAGGAGTTTGAAGGAGGTTTGCACATGCAACAGGCATTGCGTGAGGTTGCGTGAGAATAATGAGAAGGGGCAAGGGCCGGCAATTTAGAGGTTTTGGCGACGGGGGGGTTGGGTTTGTTTTTTTGGGGGGGGGGGGGGGGGGGTTTCAATTCAGTTCGTGGCCCCTTAATCTTTTGGCCCGTCTGAAAATTGGACCTATCGATTTTTGTTTACTTTATGCCATATCCTCCCTCGTGTGTCTCCTCCGTCCCTGCGTTACAATGAACAGACCACCAGCGGTTGAAGGTTAAAGCCCGGGCTTAAGTCTAGATGAACGCACATCCTTTTGTTCATCAGGAAAACATCTGTTTAGGAATGATTTCATTTGGTCAGAGAAAAGCTTGGATGAAGCCCTACATATCTTTCTGTCTGTTTTTGGGGTTTAATTGATAAAGTCTGTCTGATTTATGTCGCACGCGTCTGTCGGGGTTGGGGGGGTGGGGGGGGGGGGGGGGGGGGGGGGTGGAGTACTGTATACTTGGGTCCTATGTCTTATTTAGGCTACGTCTTAAGCCCCCACAATGTAGTGCGTTATAGCCAAGTTGTAGTGTGAACACAGTGAAAAGAGAGAATTGGGCCCTCAAGATGGGTTGTGTGTCTGAAGCTGAAGTGGCCAAAGAAAAAGTAATGAAATGTCCTCATCTATCAGTGGGGTGACAGTTAACTGTGTTTGCACTTGCTGCATCTACACAAGGAAAAGCACACACACTCGCGCACACACACACACACACACACGCACAGAACTCTTTTTCGCACACATTGGAGAAGAAGAAGTGAGATGTCAGAGTGGCTCCCATCTGAAGCAGAGGGAATGTGGCGGCCATATGCGCCCTTGTTTGTTTGCGCCGGCTGCTGCTTCTAATTAGAGCCGGGATGTTCTGCCAGGTCGCCTGGGTTCTCGGCGCTCTCTCCCCTCTCTCTCCCCCCTCCCCTCTCTCCCCTCCGCTCTCCCCTCTCTCTCTGCTCCCCTCTCTCTCCCCTCCACTCTCCCCTCTCTCTCCCCTCCGCTCTCCCCTCCGCTCTCCCCTCCTCTCTCCCCTCTCTCTCCCCTCCGCTCTCTCCCCTCCGCTCTCCCCTCTCTCTCTGCTCCCCTCCACTCCCCTCTCTCCACTCCCCTCTCTCCCCTCCACTCTCCCCTCCCGCTCCCCTCTCTCTCCCCTCCACTCTCTCTCTGCTCCCCTCTCTCTCCCCTCCACTCTCCCCTCCCTCTCCCCTCTCTCCCCTCCGCTTTCCCCTGTCTGCTCCCCTCTCTCCCCTCCCCTCTCTCCCCTCCACTCTCCCCTCCCTCTCCTCTCTCTCTCTGCTCCCCTCCACTCCCCTCTCTCCCCTCCCTCTCCCCTCTCTCTCCCCTCTCTCTCTGCTCCCCTCTCTCCCCTCTCTCTCTGCTCCCCTCCACTCTCCTCTCTCCCCTCCACTCTCCTCTCTCCCCTCCACTCTCCTCTCCCTCTCCCCTCCGCTCTCCCCTCTCTCTCTGCTCCCCTCTCTCTTCCCTCCCCTCTCTCCCTGCTCTCCTCTTTCCCCTCCCCTCTGCTCCCCTCAACTCTCCTCTCTCCCCTCTCCTCTCTCTCTCTGCTCCCCTCCACTCTCCTCTCTCCCCTCCCTCTCCCCTCTCCTTCTGCTCCCCTCTCTCCCCTCCGCTCTCCCCTTCTCTCCTCTCCCCCCTCCCCTCTCTCCCTTCCCCTCTCTCCCCTCCCCTCTCTCCCCACTCCGTTCACGTCCACGGCACCGTGTGGAAACGTCACCTCGCTTGACTGACACCCACATCCGACCAACCAGCCCCAGCCCCAACCCCCCCTCCCTCCCTCCCTCCCTCCCTCCCTCCCTCCCTCCATCCATCCAATCACCATCCACACAGCCCAGGCAGGCGACCAAGCGAACAGAGAGAGCTCGGCTGTTTTTGTCGCTTCCAGTTGAGGAGTTCCTTTTTTTTTTTTTTTTTTTTTGGTGATTTCGTCCTATTCTAAATTACGCACACGTACTTTTGGAAGTGTGAGTCACCGTCGTGAAGTTCCCAGCAGCCCATTGGCTCAGCCTTATAGTTATAAAAATAAAAAACAAGGCGTGGCTTTTGAAGAGCAGACCCGAGAGCCCCTGGGAACGCGCTGCACACTGGGCTTGTGGTTTAGGCTTTTTACGCACCGCGGTGCCGTGGGAACCGGTGACACAAACCTGTTAGGAGCTGAATCCACCTGCATTCCATTAACCCCAACCCAACCCTTTAACCTAATTCATCACTTTTGAACCGATTCGGGAAATTCAATATTGGTTTGCAGGACGGATGTGGTCCTCTTTAGTCATTTCCCAGTGGTGGTAACAACCATACCGGTTGTTATGGTTACCTGCCGGTTGTTATGGTTACCTGCCTATGTTAAGGTGCCCTACCGACAACTGACCAAGACCAGGTACTGATGGAATCATTCTCATTGTGGTGCAAGTCAATAAACGAACATGTAAAGGGTATTTAGTTCATGTATACTATAACTGTTACTAATACGACTGTGCTGATATTTGCTTCTTGTCCCTGAGGAACTATTGATTACCTCAGATGAGATATCAGCCTCAACAGAACCCTAAAGACATTCTCACCCTCTTTCTCTCCTCCTTCCCCTCTCCCTCTTTCTCTCTCCTTCTTCCTCTCTCTTTCTCTCTCCTCCTTCCCCCCTCTTTCTCTCGTCTCCTTCCTCTCTCTTTCCTCCTTTCCCCCTCTTTCTCTCTCCTCCTTTCCCCCTCTTTCTCTCACCTCCTTCCCCTCTTTCTCTCGTCTCCTTCCCCTCTCTTTCTCCCGTCTCCTCCCCCCCCCTCTTTCTCTCTCCTCCTTCCCCTCCCTCCCTCCCCCCCTCCCTCAGGTGATGAACATGGACGGGGCGGGGCGGAGGATCCTGGTGGAGGACAAGCTGCCTCACATCTTCGGCTTCACTCTCCTGGGCGACTTCATCTACTGGACCGACTGGCAGCGGCGCAGCATTGAGCGGGTGCACAAGCGCACGGCGGAGCGAGAGTTCATCATCGACCAGCTGCCCGACCTAATGGGCCTCAAGGCCACGTACGTCCACCAGACCTTCGGTGAGCCAGACGGACAGACGAGCAAGGATGTTTTTGTTTGTGTCTAGCTCGTTATTATTAATTAATTAATTTATTTATTTTTCTGAGTTGGGCAGTCTCACACATATTTTTCATTTTATTGGATAGATATAGTGAAGACAGACAGGAAAGTAAGGAGAAGAAGGGAGAGATGGCATGCCGATTCGAACCCATGCTGATATGGGCTTATGTGTGCACTGTAGACCATGGTGCTAGACCACTGGACCACCCCAGGCCACATCGAGCTCATTATTAAATGCAATTATGTGTTCTTATTTTTTCTTATTTTTTCTTTCCACCGTTGTGTGAACAGGTTGGTCCCATTGAGATGTAAAATCTCTTCCAAGAGACACCTGTCCAAAATAGCAGCACATAACAGCAGTTCTAGACAAACCAACGTTAAAACACAGATAAAAGCCTAAGTTGGCATGTTTTCGTATGTTTCCACAAGGCTATTTGTGGGTTATTTGTGGCTGGCAATACTCTAATATGAAATAGAAGTTTATAGTCAGTCAATTTATTTCAACACGCACCAAACTACACCGGTTTAGGGCGCCCTGGGTGCCGCAGACTTTAAACACAGAGAGAAAACATGATGGAATATGGTAACACAGACGGAACAAAAAACAAACAAAATAAACATGGAGGACATCTAACATTCAAAACCGCACACACAAGTTTCTAATAGTAGAAAGTATTGTTCTGTTTTTCAAAGGTGACGAGTGAACGGTATGAGGTGAATTCCCTCCTCTCCTCCGTCCATGACAGACCCACAGCATGGGCTCTGAATTTCTAATGGAGGAACGGAGTGATGTGTCGGTGAAAGAAGGGTTGATTTCTGTCGACAGTACAAGGCCAAGGCTGCCTGGGAAATGGGGAATAACAGAGCATTAATATTTAAACCCTTCACCTCTGCTGGTGCAGGCTGCGTCCAGCCTGGTCTAACCCCCCCCCTCCCCCTACAGAGGCTCTTTAGCCTCTGAGGTGCTGATTAAGAGAGCCAGAATGATTTATTTTCTCTCTTCTTCTTCTCCTTCTCCTTCTTCTCCTTCTCCTCCTCCTCCTCCTCCCTCTCCCTCTCCCTCTCCTCCTCCTCCCTCTTCCTCCTCCCCCCCCCCCCCCCCCCCCTACCCCACAAGGTACGAACCCCTGTGCGGAGAACAACGGAGGCTGCAGCCACCTGTGCCTGTACAAGCCGGCGGGGGTGCAGTGCGCCTGCCCCATCGGCCTGGAGCTGATCGCGGACATGAGCACCTGCATCGTCCCCGAGGCCTTCCTGCTGTTCTCCCGCCACACGGACATCCGCCGCATCTCCCTGGAGACCAACAACAACAACGTGGCCATCCCTCTGACGGGGGTCAAGGAGGCGTCCGCGCTCGACTTCGACGTCACCGACAACCGCATCTACTGGACGGACGTTACGCTGAAGGTAGAGAGAAGGGGGGGGGGGGTGTGTGTGTGTGGAGTGTGTGTAGAGTGTGTGTAGAGTGTGCGTGTGCGTGTGCGTGTGCGTGTGTATTGTGTGTGAGTGAGTGTGTGTGTGTGTGTGTGCGTGCGTGCGTGCGTGCGTGCGTGCGTGCGTGCGTGCGTGCGTGCGTGCGTGTGAGTGGGTGTGTACGTGTGTGTGTGTGTGTGTGTGTGTGTGTGTGTGTGTGAGTGAGTGAGTGAGTGGGTGTGTACGTGTGTGTGTGTGTGTGTGTGTGTGTGTGTGTGTGTGTGTGCGTGTGTGTGTGTGTGTGTATGGGCATACTCCTCAGCTCCTCCTGGTTGGCTCGCCGCCCACAGCATGGCTCAATAATGGGCTCCCGTGAGACGCCAGCTTGGAAATAATTGATGGCTGAATTTCTGAATTTCTCTCTCTCTCTCTCTCTCTCTCTCTCCCTCTCCCTCCATATTTTGCCTCTCCCCACCTCCTCCTCCTCCCTCGTTTTTTTCCAGTTTTTTTTCCAGAGGCACAGACCGAAAGCCATTTCTGTTGTTATAGCTAAGGGACATAATTATTTTTCAAGAATCCTATTTATAGTTTCCTCTATATTTCTTTTGGGATGCAGCCGGTTGCACGGTGGATGGAGTGAGTGGGGATGGGAGGAGGGCGCAGCTCTGTCCGACTGGGGTGGTAATTTTAGCTGGTGTTTTTTGGGGGGTTTCGGGGGTTTTCGCCCCGAAGATATGTTGGCAGAGCAGTGGAACACGGAGGAGTGGCGGGAGGACAGATATGGTGTTCTCAGACGTGTTGGGATGAACAGACCGTCGGGGTTATGCATGAGTGGGGTAAACGAGCGGTAAATGTTGGGAAGTAAGGAGTTGGAGTCTGCGAGGGGTGATGTATATGTATGAGGTATGTAAATGAGATGTAAATGAGACACGTGGGTTTCTATAGCGCCATAGCTGTATGTATGTACAGTATATGGTGAGATAATGATTAGATTTAGATTAGATTAGATTTATTGTCCCCAGGGGGAAAATCATTTTCACACCACTGTACAGTATACATGTATACATCCAACACCGTATAACACAGACAACAACAGACAGTACTACACATGACAGATACACAAGTACACACAGCCCCGGGCTGGTGTACAAGAGTAAAGCCCTTCTCGCAAAAGGGTCCTCTTCTCTCCTCCTTTTCTCTCCTCCTCTTCTCTATCACGGCCGCTTGCTACGATAGACTGTGAAGGTCCGGTCTCCTCTCCTAGCAGGGTCGGTGAGAAGGGTAGGAGCTGAGGGAAGGAAGGAAGCCGTTTGACAGTATTAGGACGGAGCCCTGTGTGTGTGTGTGTGTGTGTGGTGTGTGTGTGTGTGTGTGTGTGTGTGTGTGTGTGTGTGTGTGTGAGGGGGAGCAGGAGAGGAGCCTGTCCCAAATGAGCATGACCCCGTATCGCGGCTACTGAGCTAAACCACACACACACACACACACACACACACACACCACGCAGTTTCAGCTGGCTAATGATTTTCCCCTACATGCTGAACCGTTCCCCCCCCCTCCTGCACAATAGTTCATTATCAGCTGTTGTGATGTGAACAGGCTCCAGCTCCACTGCTGTGGCAGCGGAGGAACAGAATGTTCTGGAATGGAGTAAGGGATGGTGGGAGGTAGCAGGGCTCCAGCGCAACATGGGAGATGATATATGTCTAAGCAGGTGTAAATAATTCAGAAAGCATTTTCTACCTTCCCGGCCTCTGCCTGCCTGCCTGCCTGCCTGCCTGCCTGTTTAAATGAGCTCTGAGTCTTACCAAGGCACTGAGGTTCTCTCCCTTTTTTCTTTTTTTTTCGGTTGTTGTTTGTTCAACCCCCCCCCTCCCCATCCTACCCTCCTCTTTATGTAGCAATTTGGTGGCGGGAGATGTAGAACATATCTCCATAAATTTGTTGTGTTAGATGAGCCATTATGGAAATGGGTGGAGGGAGTCTGTTTGTGTTTACCTGTCGTTGAGGGTTTAGTGGTGCAGATGGCAGGGTTGTTGTTGTACATGTATAAATGTATGGGTTGTTGTTGTTTATTGTTATCATCGTCGTCATCATCTTCATCATCTGTTTCAAAACCGGTCTTTAGTGAACAGCGCTACGTTTGATCAAAGAGATCCTTGCCGTCTTTTTATTTCGTAGCTATATTCCCGCAAGGCCCCTAAGGTCAGCTGAGACTAATCAGCTAATCATTCCAAGAGTTAAAAACAAAACACAGTGCAGCAGCTTTCAGTCATGCTGCGGCATGCTCCTGGAACAAACTCCCTGAATAAATCAAACAGGCCCAAACCCTTAAAATATTTCAATCTAAGCTCGGGGTGGGCATCAATGATCGACGATTATCGATAAGGATCTTGGTAGATCACAAAATATTTTGCTCGATTTTTTATTTTTATTTTTAAATAATAATAATAATGGAAATTAGTTTGTCCACGTTATGTGTGAGAAATGAACTTTGCATTTGCCTTCGCATTGAATTTCGCAACGCAGTACGGCATGATGCAACAAGTTCCCGTACGTTAGTTACCTTTCTGAGGGAGCCTTCTGCGGGCCTGAACTGCGACCCAACTGACTGGTGGAAATTAAACGAAAGACGGTTTCCTCGGTTGGCCAAATTAGCGCGGACCTACCTCTGCATCCCCGCAACCTCGGTGCCCTCGGAGCGAGTGTTTTCTGCGGCTGGCCTAACTGTCACCAGATTGCGTTCGTCTCTCACCCCTGAACATGTTAACATGATCATCTTTTTGAACAAGAACCAGTAGGCCAGCCGCCTACAGTCTCTCGCTGGAGTTTAAATTTAAGTTAAGCTGGACGCTCTTAAGGACACTAACGTTTTCAGTCATCCTCCTATTTGTGAGTAACTGTTTTTTTACTGCTCCTATGGTGAGTTACTTATTTTCGATATTTGTGTTTTTAAGTTAAACAATTTAGGCTACCTCACTGCCTTGTTTTTTATTTTTTATTTTTTATTTTATTTTATCCCCTTTTTCACCCAATTTGGTATCCAATTGAACCCAACCTAGCATCCAATTATCCCCTGCCTATTGCGTAGGATCCGCCGCACGACCCCGTGCCGCACGACCCCGTGCCGCACGACCCCCGCCGGCAGCCCCAGAGGAGATCGCCAGGCAGACTAGCTGACTGGCTCCTCGAGCACCCCGGCACATTCCGGCACCCCGGGGGCGCTGTTGCGCGACGGATCCTTGTCCGGAAATAGTCCTATACCGCCCTCTGGAGCGGCCGCTCAATATGCCGCTGCCTGTGTGCCTCGGCCATATCCGGGTCTGGCGAGACTGGGATTCGATCCCAGTCCCCGGTGGGCAGCTTGCACTAGTGGCTAGTGCTTAGACCGCTACGCCACCGCGGGGCTCCTCACTGCCTTGTTTAAGAGGATTGTTATCTGACTGTAGTGTCTAGTTTGAATGTGAATGAATGAATGTGTGCAATAGCAACACAAATAACGTTTTTCCCCCAAGGAAAACATGCTTGTTATTTCTGCCCTAGGTTTTTTTTTTTTTTTTTTTTATGAAAAAAAAGCTTATCGATTAATCGATAATTGATCGTTAATTCTTGCGATTATCGAAAAAGAAATTTTGATCGTTTGCCCAGCTCTAAGCTAAAAGCCTTCAAGTTTTGCAGCAGTTATGATTAAACACAAACACTTCTATCAATGTCTTTTTTCCATTAACTATTGCCTTATTAAATGTTTTATCTATTTACTTCTTATATTTGCTTTTATTCATTGTCATGTTTATTTTCTTACTATGCTCCTCTTGCTGTATTTTTAAATAATGTATGTAAAGCACTTTGAATTGCCCCTGTTGTATGAAATATGCTGTATAAATAAACTTGCCTTTCCTAGCTGAAAAAAAACGAAAAACCTTATTAGTTCAATGGGAGCAGACCACTGACCAGCCTCCTCTTCTCCTCTTCCTCCAGACCATCAGTCGGGCGTTCATGAATGGCAGTGCCCTGGAGCACGTGGTGGAGTTCGGACTGGACTACCCAGAGGGCATGGCGGTGGACTGGCTGGGCAAGAACCTGTACTGGGCCGACACGGGGACCAACCGCATCGAGGTGGCCAAGCTGGACGGGCAGCACCGGCAGGTCCTGGTGTGGAAGGACCTGGACAGCCCCCGCGCCCTGGCTCTGGACCCGGCCGAAGGGTAAGAGAGTTCCGGAACGGTTAGAGACGTTGCCAAGACAGCGCGTCATTTACATTTACATTTTTGGCATTTAGCAGACGCCTTATTCCGAAGCGACTTACAATTAATACATTTGACTAAGCAAGTGAATTATCAATCCACCGGTCGTAGCAGGAAGAGTAATCTAGCTCAGGCCCGGGGCCATTGGCAGTCTCTGTGATAGAAGGAACAAAAAGAAATACTGGATAGACACTGGACACTGGAGAAACAGAGAAACAGTACGGGGGGGGGGCAGTAGAAGTCTTGGGGGGGACAGTAAAGGGGAAAAGAGGGTGTCTCAGGAGACGCAGTGCTGGGGGGTAGTAGATGTCTCAGGAGGAGCAGTTAAGGTGTAACCTGAAGAGATGGGTCTTCAGTCTCCGACGGAAGATGGGTAGTGACTGCACTTCTGACATCAGGGATATCTTCTCCAGACAGTAAACAACACAGGTTAAACACAAAACAGAGGCGGTGATAGTGAGTGGGAATGCCCCTTTTTAATATCTCAGTGGTAGAGAAGAATTGAATTTGACTGTCCTGTTATGTTTTTCCTGTTTTCGAGGCGATGAGCAATGTTCTCCGTTGACCCTCAAACTAGGCCCCCGGCCTTGGCAGCCATTTTGTTTTTTTGTTCTGAAATTTCTGGAACGGTATTTTTATGTAGCAGCAGGCCTATTGTTGTTGGTATGATTGATTAAAAGTTTACTGAAATGTGTGGTTTATTAGTAGCGTTTATCAGCATAATGTTCTTTTCAAATGCAAGTTTTAATGGTTATAAATGCCTCGGCGTTGCACAACTGCGAAGCATTAGGCATTTTTTGGTCTCAGACCGAGCAGTGGCCATTATTTTAATAGAGGCAGTTATTCTGTATCAAATTCTGGTTTGGATTGCGCCAGGCTCCCTTTCCAACTCACTGTCTCTGTGTCAGTGGTTTTGAGGTGTAAGACGTTTGTCTAATACCACTGCGTGTACTGCCAGGTCAGCCAAAATGTGACACAAGCACACACACACTTATACACACACACATACACACGCACGCACGCTCGGACACAAAAAAAAAACGAGTAGCGTGGCAGTTGGATGGCGGCCTTGCAGCTTTCAGTGAAGATTGAAGAGAGAGGGGGAGCGAAGGAAGCAAGCCCAGGAGAGAGAAAGAGAGAGTTCTCTCACAATGTGGTTCTGTTTTAATCCCCCCCCCCCCCCTCTCCTTCTCCTCCTCCTCCTCCTGCAGCTTCATGTACTGGACCGAGTGGGGGGGCAAGCCCAAGATCGACCGGGCGGCCATGGACGGGACGGGCCGCATCACCCTGGTGCCTAACGTGGGCCGGGCCAACGGGCTCACCATCGACTACGCCGAGCGGCGCCTCTACTGGACAGACCTGGACACTACACTCATAGAGTCCTCCAACATGCTAGGTGATTCACCTCTTTGGTTTAGCACTTACCCACTGGTTTA
Organism: Nansenia antarctica; assembly: GCF_963989245.1. NCBI lineage: Eukaryota > Metazoa > Chordata > Actinopteri > Argentiniformes > Microstomatidae > Nansenia > Nansenia antarctica. The sequence goes on from NC_137678.1 coordinate 24,320,208, forward strand.
GCATCGTAGAGGGGTTCTATATTACTGGTTTAGCATCGTAGAGGGGTTCTATATTACTGGTTTAGCATCGTAGATGGGTTCTATAGTACTGGTTTAGCATCGTAGATGGGTTCTATAGTACTGGTTTAGCATCGTAGATGGGTTCTATAGTACTGGTTTAGCATCGTAGATGGGTTCTATAGTACTGGTTTAGCATCGTAGATGGGTTCTATAGTACTGGTTTAGCATCGTAGATGGGTTCTATATTACTGGTTTAGCATCGTAGATGGGTTCTATAGTAGTACATAGACACTATTCTCTACTATCCGTATATACAGCCACCATTTAACACCTTTCCCCGAGCAACAATTTCCAGCTTATGTAGGCTAACAATAATAACAATAATAACAATAATGACGTTGACTTTCAACCAGTCGGGAAAACCAAGAACCAGGGTCCCCACCGAGGCTTCTTGGTTTACTTTATTTTCAACAGATGGCCAACAGAGCCCATGTGACCGACCTATTTTTATCTCCCATTTACATTATGTGTATGGCTAATATGAGCTTTGTGCTGATATCAGATGACAAAAAGTAGGAATATGTTCCCAATTAGCTTGTCATGCCTGCCTCTGTGCTGTGTTTGGGTAGACGGTAGGGGGGATGGGAGGTGGGGGAGGGGGGGACTTCAAAAGGGGTGTGAAAGGCTCAGCTGAAACAAAAGCTGGTTTGCTCTTAATGCTCTTCCAAGTTTTTTTGTCCTGAAGTTTTACTTCTAAGGGGCTGATGGATTTAAACCAGGCCCCGAAATTCCATACTCAACTACTGATACTGCTATTAGGCGGACGCTAAACACACTCAGTTGCACAGTTCTTGCAACAGTACCAATTTTGTGTGGAGAGAAAATAGCCCCAACCTTGGCACCGGGAAGAGAAACTGCCTTTGCCCGGCAGATGTTTGTGCAAGGTTCCCTTCCCGACTTTCTCGCTCTCCTCCCTCCCTCCCTGTCTCTTTCAAACTAATTGTTCTTTCTCTTCTTCGTGTGTGTCTGTCTGTGTCCCTCCCTGTGTCTGTGTCCGTGTGTTTGTCCGTGTGTTTGTCTCTGTGTGTGTGTGTCTCTATTTGTCTCTCTGTGTGTGTCTCTCTCTGTGTGTCTCTGTGTGTGTGTCTGTATGCGTTTCCCACCCCCCCCCCCCCCTCCCCTTCCCCCCAGGCCTGGAGCGCGAGGTGATCGCCGACGACCTGCCCCACCCGTTCGGCCTGACCCAGTACCAGGACTACATCTACTGGACCGACTGGAGCCAGCGCAGCATCGAGCGGGCCAACAAGACCAGCGGGCAGAACCGCACGGTGATCCAGGGCCACCTGGACTACGTCATGGACATCCTGGTGTTCCACTCGTCCCGCCAGGGCGGCTGGAACGCCTGCGCCTCCACCAACGGCCACTGCTCCCACCTGTGCCTCGCCGTGCCCGTCAGCGGCTTCGTCTGCGGATGCCCCGCCCACTTCTCCCTCAACTACGACAACAAGACCTGCAGCGGTGAGACTGGGACGCGCGCCGCGCACACGTGAATACACACGCACACACACACTCAGGCAGGCAGGCAGACACACACGCACACACATGAATACACACACAGGCAGGCAGACACGCACGCACACACACACACACACACACATGAATACGCAGGCAGGCAGGCAGGCATACACACGCACACACACACACACACACACACACACACACAGACAGACAGACACACACACACACACACACACACAGAGTGGTGAGGACACACACACACAGAGCTTGTAAGTTATTGAATAAGCTGCAGACCGTAACATTTGTGGTACATATGGGATGGGTTTAAACCTGGGTCGTGACTCACTCACTCTCTCTCTCTGACACACACTCCCTCTCTAAGTCTCTCACACTCTTACTCTCTCACTCACTCTCTCTCTCTCACTCTTTAACTCGCTCGCTCACTCTCTCTCTCTGACACACACTCCCCCTCTAACTCTCTCACACTCTCACACTCTCACACTCTCACTCTCTCACTCTCTCTCTCTCTCTCTCTCTCTCTCTCTCTCTCTCTCTCTCTCTCTCTCTCTCTCTCTCTCTCTCTCTCTCTCTCTCTCTCTCTCTCTCATCTCCTCTCTCTTCCTCTTCCTCTACCACACCAGCAACCTGCTGCGTTACCGGCAGGTCCTAAATCTACACTTCCCCGAACTCGATGCCGTCTCCCCTTCCTCGTAACGCATGAACACAGCAACATTTCACCACACACTTGGAGCCCGATATCCCACCGTCAACGGGGGCGGGGGGGTTCTGCTATGAGGCAGAAGGCCCTCCACCATGATATAAAAGATTGTCGGGTGGCACAGCAGGCCAGCCCATCAGTCATTCCTCCAGAGGCCTTCTGGGATATTGAAAGCAGTTGTTCCTGAGAGGAGGAGAGGAGAGTGAACAGCGGGGTATTTTCTTTTTAAAGCTCTTGTGGTTCGCTCCTGCGTTTGCCAACTTGGCCCGCGCCGCCCGGGGTAGAACCCAAGCCCAGTTGAAGCCCGGCCGGTCTCCCTGCGTCTCTGTGTTCTTACATAGTAAAAAACACTTTTATTTTTTTATATATAATCGTTCCAGAGGCTCCCTCAGGGAGAGCTGGACTACAGCTAGCCGACTGGATACCGTGTGTGTGTGTGTGTGTGTGTGTGTGTGTGTGTGTGTGTGTGTGTGTGTGCGCCCGTGTGCCCGTGTGTGTGTGTGTGTGTGTGTGTGTGTGTGTGTGTGTGTGCCCACCGGTTCTTAGCACATACTAGTAGTATCTGATGGCCGTTCCCTGTTGTTGATTTGCGTCCTGGCGTGCTGTTCTCACAGTACACGACGCAACACACAACTGTACACAACTGTACACAACGCACAACTGTACACAACACACAACTGTTTTGGAAACGGCGTCGGGGTTCATGGCTCAGATCAGCCGCTCTTGGGGTTGTAAAAATGTGTTTACTCGCAAAAACAAAAGGAGCCCATCGTGAGTGCATTAAACTGGTAATGATGACCATTGTTGGGCAAACCCGGTAATAGACCAGGGTTGCATTAATACTGCGTGGTTCTGGCTGCATGTGGACCTGCTGTGGGCTCCCCGCCGTGCCCACCCACCAGGCCCGGCTGCAGACCAGGACCAGGTTGAGGAGGAGTGGTGTACAACGCTTTCATGTGTTTGTCCTCTGAGCTCTGGGCTCTTTAACTTTTGAACTTTTATTGTTCAATAAGAAACTGAACTGAAGAAACTAATCTCAATTCATGTTTTTTTTTCACCCCCCCATCTTTCTCATCTGTCTCTCTCTCTCTGTGTGTGTGTGTGTGTGTGTGTGTCTCTCTCTCTCTCTCTCTCTCTCTCTCTCTCTCTCTCTCTCTCTCTCTCTCTCTCTCTCTCTCTCTCTCTCTCTCTCTCTCTCTCTCTCTCTCCTCTCTCTCTCTCTCTCCTCTCTCTCTCTCCTCTCCCTCTCTCAGCTCCCACGTCCTTCCTGCTGTTCAGCCAGAAGACGGCCATCAACCGCATGGTGATGGACGAGCAACAGAGCCCCGACATCATCCTGCCCATCCACAGCCTGAGGAACGTCCGGGCCATCGACTACGACCCGCTGGACAAGCAGCTGTACTGGATCGACGCCAAGCAGAACGTCATCCGCCGGGCGCAGGAGGACGGCAACCAGGTAAGATGCACGCCACACACACACGGCACACACGCCACACACACACAGAGAGAGAGAGACACACACACACACACACGCACACGCTCCCAGCACACACACACACACGCACACATGCACACGGCACACACACACACACACACAGAGACACACACACGCTCCCAGCGCACACACGCTCCCAGCACACACACACACAGCACCCACACACACGCTCCCAGCGCGCACACACACACACGGTGCACACACACACGCTCCCAGCACACACACACACACCCGGCACACACACACACACACACACACACACCACCCAGCATAGGTCCAGAAATATTTGGACAGAGACACAACTTTCTGGCTCTGTATGCCACCACAATGGATGTGAAATGAAACAATCGAGATGCAAATCGAGGTACAGACTTTCAGCTTTAATTAAGGGGTTGAACAAAAATATTGTATGAGACGTTAAGGAATTACAACGATTTGTATACACAGTCCCCTATTTTCAGAGGCTCAAATGTAATTGGACAGATTAACATAATCATACATAAAATGTTCGTATTTAATACTTTGTCAAGAATCCTTTGCAGTCAATCACTGCCTGAGGTCTGGAACCCATGGCCATCACCAAATGCTGGGTTTCCTCCTTTGTGATGCTTTGCCAGGCCTTTACTGCAGCTGGCTTCAGTTGTTCGTGGGTCTTTCTGCCTTTTAGTTTTGTCTTCAGCAAGTGAAATGCATGCTCGATCGGGTTGAGATTAGGGCTGCCACAAACGATTATTTTCATAGTCGACTAGTCACCGATTATTTTAACGATTAGTCGACTAATCGGATCATAAATTACAGCTTATCGCACAATTACTCAATCGCTCTTATTTAACTATCATCTTCTAACTCAGCTTCTAAATTTAGCTTGAAGTTGTTAGTTGTTGTTGTAGGCATGTGCTAACTAAAAATAAAGACAATTAAAATGATTGTTCACTCAAAAATAGATATTTTAATGAACTTTGCAGATTTATTTCTGGCATCACTTGCATGTAATGTAATGTAAAGAGTAGTAGAGAGTGCAAACTGCTGAGTAAAATGAGGTAGGCTAGGCACTAGGCAACCAAAAGAATACAAAAACAAAAATAAATACTTGTACAGAGTACAAAAGTTTTGCTTTGCTTCACTCATCTCTGGCATCAAACATACATTTTAAATGTATTGAATAGTGCTGCAAAATAAAATGAGGTAGGCACTAAGGCAACTAAAAAAGAGCAATTATCCACAAAAAGAAATGTTTGTAGAGAAAAGGTTTGGTCTCAATCAAATAACATAACAAAGAAAAGTGCAGGAGACTGAGCAAAGAAATTGTTTCTCTCCTGTGTGGACTATTCATTCATAACGAGGAAATGCACGTTGGCATCTTGACAAGATAACTATCCATAGTAGAACGCGCCTTCTTAGCACTCTAACGTTAAGACAACATTTTTAGCTATTTGATAAGTATCGCTTTGATGACAACGTTACAGCACATAACGTAAAATAATGTAAGAAGGCTTTTAACGTAACAATATCGTTAGCCAATAACAAGCTAACTAGCTTACCGAGACGAGCCATCGTCTTCCTCGTCATCTGCCACAACGTGCTTCCTTTTGAGATGCTCGCGCATCATAGACGTGCTGCCATGATATTATGAATAAGCGAGTTCAGCTTTGCAAATTGTATATTTTACATTCTTTTTTTCAACGTTGTGGTTGAAATGCTCCCACACTTTAGACGTACGAGGACGGGAAGACATTTCTCCGTTTGTTTTTCCGGGGATGTCACGTGTGTCCCGGATGACCGACACTGCGCATGTACATCAAAGACACTGGGAGACGCTAGCCAATGGCAGCTTCAGGGAAGAAAAACGAATGCTTATCGCTTATATTGCATCTTGCATATTGCATATTATCCCCTTATTGCAGGCCGGCATTGTAAATAAGAATTTTGTTCTTAATTGTCTCGCCTGGTAAAATAAAGGTAAAAAAAAAAAAAGTGCTCCAAAAAAACATGCGACGACGTCGATTACCAAATATGTCGGCGACGATTTTGGTAATCGACGTCGTCGCGACTAGTCGACTAAGCGTGGCAGCCCTAGTTGAGATCAGGTGATTGACTCGCCCATTGCAGAATATTCCACTTCTTTGCCTTAAAAACCTCCTGGGTTGCTTACGCAGTATGTTTTGGGTCATCTCCATCTGTATTGTCAACTTTGCTGAATTTATCGGAATCTGAGCAGACAGTATATCCATAAACACTTCAGAATTCATCCGTCTGCTTCTGTCTTCTGTCACATCATCAATAAACACTAGTGATACAGTGCCATTGGAAGCCATGCATGCCCATGTCATCACACTGCCTCCACCGTGTTTTGTTTTACAGATGATGTGGTATGCTTTGGATCATGAGCTGTTCCAAGTCTTCTCCATAGTTTTTTCTTAAAGTTTCATCAACTGGGCTGTTTTTTTTTTTTAAATGTTTTTTGGCAAAGTCTAATCTTTTTTTTTGTTCTCGAGGCTTATGAATGGCTTACACCTTGTGTTAAACCCTCTGTATTTGCTCTCGTGAAGTGTTCTCTTTATGGTATGGTGATGTTGTCAAGGGTTTTTTCTTTACCATGTAAAATATTCATTTTTTTTCTCAGAATGTACCAAACTGTTGATTTGGCCACTCCTAATGGAGCCAGAGTTGTGCGTTGTGCGTTATGCGTTCACAGCAACAGCTTCCAAATGCAAATGCCACACTTGGAATAAACTCAGACCTTTTACCAGCTTAATTGATAAAGACATAATGAAGGAATAGCCCACTCTGGCCCATGAAACAGCTTTTGAGTCAATTGTCCAATTACTTTTGGTCCCTTGAAAAAGAGGAAGCTACATATTAAACAGCTGTAATTCCTAAACCCTTCTGATCCAATTTGGATGTGAACATCCTCAAATTAAAGCTGAAAGTCTGCACTTTATATAACTAACTTGAATATGTTTCGGTAAACAGCTAAAAAACAGAAATTCGGACAAGAGTCCAAATATATATGGACCTAACTGTATGCACTTTGAAAGACCAGTTCCATTCTTGCCAGACGAGCTCAGTCAAGCGCAGCACAAAGTATTTGAAATGATTTGAATCCTATTTGAATCCGGGGGGTCAGGTTAGGAACACACACACACACACACACACACCCACACACACACACACACACACACACACACACACACACAGGCATACATATACACATACACATACACGTACGCACAGGCATACATATACAGGCATACACACATACACACACACACACACACACACACACAGGCATTCATATACACGTACGCACGTGCATACGTATACACACACACAGACACAGACACACACCTCCATATACACAGGCCTACACACACGGGCATGCACAGCCTTGCACACACGTACCCAAAGGGCATACATATACACACACATACGCACAGACACACACGTACGTACGGACTGACAGACACACACACACACACACACGCTGGTTTGATTGACGCCCTGTCTGTCTCCTCCCGTCTACCTCAGAGCATGACGGTGGTGTCAAGCTCCGTGGGCGGGCCCAGCCTGGGCCTGCAGCCCTTCGACCTGAGCATCGACATCTACAGCCGCTTCATCTACTGGACCAGCGAGGTCACCAACGTGGTCAACGTGACGCGGCTGGACGGCAGCAGGGTGGGCGTGGTGCTGAGGGGGGAGCACGACAAGCCCCGGGCCATCGTGGTCAACCCCGAGAGAGGGTACGTACGCGTGTGTGTGTGTGTGGGGGGGGGGGGGGTGGAGGTGTGTGTGTGTGTGTGTGTGTGTCTGGGGCACGACAAGCCCAGAGCCATCGTGGTCAACCCCGAGAGAGGGTACGTACGCGTGTGTGTGTGTGTGTGGGGGGGGGTTTGTGGAGGTGTGTGTGTGTCTGGAGCACGACAAGCCCAGGGCCATCGTGGTCAACCCCGAGAGAGGGTCAGTACGCGTGTGTGGGTGGGTGTGTGTATGCCTGACTGTGTGTGTATGCCTGTGTATATGGATTCCCGTGTGTGTGTGTGCGCCTGTGTATATGTGTGTGTTTGTGTGTATGCCTGTGTATATGCAGGGTTCAACATTAACATTAGCGTACGCACTGATCGACAGACGCTTTAATAATATCTTCACTCCAAGATCATCTAGTCTGGTCTGGCGCCTGCGCCGTCCGTTGTTCTTCCTGCTCACCGATACACAGATCAGGATCCAGCAGCGTCGTCAAACAAACCCTGCAAAGATTTTACTTGCCCCAGGCAATCGGGCAACCGTTAATGTCAAACCCTGATATGTATGCCCGTGTGTGTATGTCTGTGTATATATATATATATATATGTGTGTGTGTGTGTGTGTGTGTGTGTATGTCTGTTTATATATATATATATATGTGTGTGTGTGTGTGTGTATGCCCGTGTATATGTATGCCCGTGTGTACGTGTATGTGTATATGTATGCCTGTGTGTACGTGTATGTGTATATGTATGCCTGTGCGTACGTGTATGTGTATATGTATGCCTGTGTGTACGTGTTAGGGCTGCCACAAACGATTATTTTCATAGTCGACTAGTCACCGATTATTTTAACGATTAGTCGACTAATTGGATCATAAATTACAGCTTATCGCACAATTACTCAATCACTCTTATTTAGCTATCATCTAAATCAGCTTCTAAATTTAGCTTGAAGTTGTTAGTTGTTGTTGTAGGCATGTGCTAACTAAAAATAAAGACAATTAAAATGATTGTTCACTCAAAAATAGATATTTTAATGAACTTTGCAGATTTATTTCTGGCATCACTTGCATATAATGTAATGTAAAGAGTAGTAGAGAGTGCAAACTGCTGAGTAAAATGAGGTAGGCTAGGCACTAGGCAACCAAAAGAATACAAAAATAAATACTAAATAAACTAAAAGTTTTGCTTTGCTTCACTCATCTCTGGCATCAAACATACATTTTAAATGTATTGAATAGTGCTGCAAAATAAAATGAGGTAGGCACTAAGGCAACTAAAAAAGAGCAATTATCCACAAAAAGAAATGTTTGTAGAGAAAAGGTTTGGTCTCAATCAAATAACATAACAAAGAAAAGTGCAGGAGACTGAGCAAAGAAATTGTTTCTCTCCTGTGTGGACTATTCATTCATAGCGAGGAAAGTCAGCATTTCCACATGTTCTGGAGAGAAGCTTGCTCTCTTTTGAGAGCAGATGTTCCCTGCTGCAGAGAAGATCCTCTCGGATGGGGTGGAGGTTGCAGGGATGCACAGAAAAGATTTTGCCAGCTTTGATAGTGTGGGGAAACGCCCCTAATGTGCGTTATTTTGGCAGGCGAGATGTCAAACTTTTCTACCACCTCCTCCTACAGCACATAACGTAAAATAATGTAAGAAGGCTTTTAACGTAACGATATCGTTAGCCAATAACAAGCTAACTAGCTTACCGAGACGAGCCATCGTCTTCCTCGTCATCTGCCACAACGTGCTTCCTTTTTAGATGCTCGCGCATCATAGACGTGCTGCCATGATAAGCGAGTTCAACTTTGCAAATTGTATATTTTACATTCTTTTTTCAACGTTGTGGTTGAAATGCTCCCACACTTTAGAGGTACGAGGACGGGAAGACATTTCTCTGTTTGTTTTTCCGGGGACGTCACGTGTGCCCCGGATGACCGACACTGCGCATGTACATCAAAGACACTGGGAGACGCTAGCCAGTGGCAGCTTCAGGGAAGAAAAACGAATGCTTATCTTATTTCAGCTCCAAAAAAACATGCGACGACGTCGTGTATGTGTATATGTATGCCTGTGTGTACGTGTATGTGTATATGTATGCCTGTGTGTACGTGTATGTGTCCCTTGTGCCTCCCACACAGCGGTAGTTCAGAGGCCACGCCCCACCCTGTGTCATTTGTTAGCCTGTGTTCCTCCTCACCACCTCTCATTCACACTCAGGCTTCTCCCCAGCACATCCATGCAGAGCGGAGCCAAGCGACTTGTCTCCAACCCCAAATTGCAGGGCTGCTGTCCGCCAGACAGTATCTTTAGGTCATTGTGTGGTCTTGTGCAATAAAGTGTGCAGATTGCTGTGTTTCCTGTAAGGACCTAGATAGGGAGAAAAAAGTCTGAAATGTTCCTCTCTTGGAACAAAGAATGGAGAACGACTGACTAGATAGATAAAAAAAGAATTCATTCGAACAATGATGTTCTGATTTTAAATCTAGCTCTTGTATTAAAAAAACAAACAAACCCAAAAAAACGATAACGATAGAACAGTATGAAATGATTTAGTTATAAAATAACTACGATGTTCTGTCTCTCTTACCCATAATGCACTGTTTCCCTGGTCCCCTTAGCCTTAGCGGTGCTGATGTCCTCTGTCTCTCTTACCCTTAATGCACTGTTTCCCTGGTCCCCTTAGCCTGCGGTTCTGATGTCCTCTGTCTCTCTTACCCATAATGCACTGTTTCCCTGGACCCCTGAGCCTGTGGTTTTGCGGTGCTGATGTCCTCCGTCTCTCTTACCCATAATGCACTGTTTCCCTGGTCCCCTTAGCCTGCGGTGCTGATGTCCTCTGTCTCTCTTACCCATAATGCACTGTTTCCCTGGTCCCCTGAGCCTGCGGTGTTGCGGTGCTCTCTCTCTCTTACCCATAATGCACAGTTTCCCTGGTGCTGATGTCCTCCGTCTCCCCCCGCAGGTACATGTACTTCACCAACCTGCAGGAGCGCTCTCCTAAGATCGAGCGGGCGGCGCTGGACGGGACGGAGCGGGAGGTGCTGTTCTTCAGCGGCCTGGGCAAACCCGTGGCCCTGGCCATCGACAACGAGGTGGGCAAGCTGTTCTGGGTCGACTCGGACCTGCGGCGCATCGAGAGCAGCGACCTCTCCGGTGAGTCTGTCAGCCCCCCCCAAAGCGCAACTCACAAGGCGGCTGTGGCGCAGGAGGTAGAGCCGGCGTCTAATGATCGCAAGGACGGCAGATCGGCGGTTCGACCCCCGGCTGGCCACATGTCGAAGTGTCCGTGGGCAAGACACTGAACCCCAAATTGCTCCCAGTGAGCGGGGCCGGCGCCTTGCATGGTAGCTTGGCCGCCATTGGTGTGTGAATGTGTGTGTGAATGGGTGAATGAGAGGCCGTCGTAAAAGCGCTTTGGATAAAAGCGCCATATAAGTGCAGTCCATGTACCTCCCTGCTCCCACCTGTGTTTGAGTTGGGCCGAGGCCGAACTGTACTGGTAGACTATATACGGCCACATAAAAACGTGTTGAGAACCAGGCTATAAACCAAAGAGGCGCTGGTTAACTTTCGGGGCCGATTGTGGAAACAAAGTCAGGGGGTTGACGGGTTGACGCACCGACGTTGAACAATGTTTATATATTTTCTCAAAACCGATATTTATGGGCGAATTAAAACTTGGCGATCGAGTCGGTTCCTCCACCTTTTTTAGGCGGGGGACCGACCGTTTATTATCTGAATAACACACGGCATAAGTGAAATATTTACTTAACTTATTTTTTTCCGAGAGGGTGAGTTCTCACTGATGTCTTTGTTATGGGCGGCTCTGCTGGGACTGGAAATGTATGCTAAAGCTGACATAAATCTGGCTGGGGGTTTGGTGGGGGTATGGGGGGGGGGTATGGGGGGATTTGACACCATAGGGAGGGAAGCAGTGAGCAAATGTGCGAACCGTGGCTGGGCCAGGCGGCGTCTTATAGGACACGAGGGGAGCATTGTGCCTGGCGAGGACGACTTGGCCCGGAGCCCTGAGCTCAGCACATTCCAGAAGATTCTCTGGTGCCCCACGCAGCCCGAAAGGAATTCAAACCATCTGTACAAGCCTTGGGAGGAGGAAAAAAAAGGGGCGGGCGGGGGGCTGCAAAGCAAACAGAGCACTATCAGACGGAGAGACGGAGAGAATCCCTCCTTCTCAAGATCCTCTCAGGTCTTTTAGAGGGGGGGGGGGGGGTGGTGGTGGACTTTGTCAAGCACAAATCCCCCCCCCTCACACCTCGTCTATCATCTGCAGGGCAGCAGCATGTAGCCTGTTCCCTCTGCTAATTTTAGACGGATGAGGGTCTCGGGGGGTGGGGGGGGGGGGTGCAGGGCGGCGAGTGCTGCCATTGACCTCCTCTGGCAGCAGACGCCTGTGCTCTCCTCAGGGAGCTATGGGGCGGGGGGGGAGGGGGGGTTTGGACAAAGGCAACAATTACTCCGGTCCCTCTAGGAACGCTGGGATAAACCTCGGTATCTGGGGGGTGGGGGGGTCGGTGTGGAAGACTTAAACATCTCCAGTGTGGTGTAAGGGGGGCGGGGGGGGTCAGGAGTTCACTTGGGCCAGGCGCTGTACTTCTGAACCTAGCGAGAGGAAGATGTTAATGTTTTTTCCCCATTCAGATTTCATCCATTGTCACGGTGGTCTTGTCTTGCCTTTTGGGACCTCATTGGCAGTGTCCATGGAGGGGGGGGGGGGGGGGGGTGGGTGAGGGGACCACTGGTTGTAGATAAGGAAGTGTCCTACCAGGCCGTGTCCATCCATCAACGGGATCACATGGTCATCCCAGGGGTCTGGACAGGACCCCTTCAGCACATTATAGTGATTTTGATTTATCACCCCCAAAAAATACTTTACCCACTTCTGTGTCTCATTAGGCAAGTTACGCAAGCGCGTGTCTCACTGCCAAACCGAAAAAAAAAAAAAAAAGATCTCTTTTTGAAAAGTCTTCTCCCTGTCCAAGTCCATGTCTTCTGCAGCCAAGAGCCTTGTTGTTCTCAGAGCGTGTGTGTAACGTTGTGTGTTGTGTGCCCCGGCCTCCCTGCCTGTCCCACCGCCCCTTACCCTCCCCCCCTCCTCCCTCACTCCTGAGTTCAACTGCCCTTTCCGTTCCCTCAGTTCCTGACCCTTCTGCCCTTTTTTTTTTTTTTTTTTTTTTTCTTTTATTCCTTCCCCCTTTTTCCCCCTTTTTTTTTTTTCAAACCAGGAGCCAATCGGATCGTGATCGAGGACTCCAACATCCTGCAGCCGGTGGGCTTGACGGTGTTCGGGAACCACCTGTACTGGATTGACCGGCAGCAGCAGATGATCGAGCGCATCGACAAGACGACGCGGGAGGGCCGCACCAAGATCCAGGCCCGCATCGCCTCGCTCAGCGACATCCATGCCGTCCACGAGCTCGACATGAGGGAGTACAGTAAGTCCCCCCCCCTCCCCTCTCCACCTCAGACTCTCCCTGCGTCCCGATTCTCCATCCTTCTCCCTGGAGTGTAACTCCAGTCCACTCTCTCACACACACACAGGCTGCTGCACCAATCAGATGCTTTCAACTCATCCATTGTCGAGGGTGAATAAAAAGTCACCCGAATTGACTTTATTCACACAAAAAATGCATAAATTATAAGGCTTAATTTCTTTTCTTTTTTGTATTATTAATGACGATGCCAATCAAAGTATTGTTGCGAGGTTAAACACCACATAAAACACTTCAGGCACTCTAGGTGGTGAGTGTTCCGTTCCCCGGAATTCTTTGGCAGTTGATGAGTTGCAAATAGGGGCGAACAAACAGACTAAAGTTTAATCTTCAGGCAAAAATGATGTGGAATTGTGACGCGAGGGGAACAGCTTTTGTGTGACCCACGCCCACACTCCTAAGCACTTTGAGCTGCATTTCTTGTATGAAAGGTGCTATATAAATAAAGCTTTACTTACTTACTCCTCCGTGCGTCTCCTCAGGTAAGCACCCCTGCACCTGGGACAACGGCGGCTGCTCCCACATCTGCATCGTCAAGGGAGACGGGACCACGCGCTGCTCCTGCCCCGTCCACCTGGTGCTGCTGCAGGACGAGCTCTCCTGTGGAGGTAAGCCCCTGTCCGTCCGTCCGTCACGCCACGCCGGCCAATAGGGGCTCACCCACGGCCCCCCTACTCCCGCCTCCTGACGCTATGAGGCTAACCTCAGTAACTGCCATTTTTTTCTAAACTGAGAGAACATTTTTATAAAAAATAAAAAGAATAATAATTTAAGTGAAGTTGAACTTCTCAATATCTGTTTTTAGCGTGTGACAAAGTGACACAGTATTACATTTGTCTGGATAGTCGTTAAAGAACTTTTAAAGCAAATTTTTGTCAGTTTCACTGTTTCGTGTAGTTACTGCGGTTAGCTTCTGCAGGGGCGGTACAGCGGACCAATAGGCTCGCCGCCGCTGTCGTGATGTAAATAGCAAAATAAGGTTTAAGTTGATGGTCTCTAACCTCCCCTCCCCCCCCAAAAACGCCCTCCCCCCACCCCTCTATCCCCCCCCCCCCCTCCCCTCCAGAGCCTCCCACGTGTTCTCCGGAGCAGTTCTCGTGCACGTCCGGCGAGGTGGACTGCATCCCGCAGGCCTGGCGCTGCGACGGCTACCCAGAGTGTGACGACAGCAGTGACGAGCGTGACTGCCCCGTCTGCTCCGAGGCGGAGTTCCAGTGTGACAGCCGCCAGTGTGTGGACCTGGCCCTGCGCTGCAACGGGGAGGCCAACTGCCAGGACCGCTCCGACGAGAACAAGTGTGAAGGTGGGAGGCCTAGACTACACACATATACACACATACATATACACACATACATACATATACACACATACATACATATACGCACACACATACCACATATATACGCACACACACACACATACATATACACACATACATACATATACACACATACATACATATACGCACGCACATACATATATACGCACACACATACATATATACGCACACACACACACACACACACATACATATATACGCACACACATACATATATACGCACACACACACACATACATACATATACGCACACACACACACACATACATATACACACACACACACACACACACACACACACACGCACTCAGTGTTTGACACCAGTTGACACCAGTAGGACAGCAGGTTAAGGTGATGTGTTGGTGTTTCAGTGTTTGATAAGGTGATGTGTTGGTGTTTCAGTGTTTGATAAGGTGATGTGTTGGTGTTTCAGTGCGGTGTCCTCCTGACCAGTTCAGCTGTTCTAACGGCCAGTGCATCGGGAAGCACAAGAAGTGTGACCACAACATGGACTGCACTGACAACTCAGACGAGCTGGGCTGCTGTGAGTCAACTCATGATACGCTGATATCTTTTGGATTAAGCTAACAGTTATTCTTTTTTTCAAGTTCATCATAGTTCATTTATTTATTTATTAATTGTATTTGACAGGGACCATATGCAATTAAAATATAGTTTAACTGCAATTTTAAAAAGATATAATACAAAAAAAAATCTAATTGATGATAATAATATAATAATAATTATTATTGTTGAATTTTTTTTTTATTATTATTTGTATTTATATATGGCTTTTCCGGGGCTCAAAGACGCTGACAATATGGGAAAAACAGAAAACACAGAAACAACAAGCAACAGATAACATGAGCACATAGAACACAGACTTAACGAACAGGGAACAATTAACACAGCAATGTATAATAACATGACCGTGTCCTCCTCCTGTCCCCCAGACCCCACGGAGGAGCCGTCCCCCCAGCCCACCAACACCATCGGCTCCATCGTAGGCGTGGTCATGGCGCTGTTTGTGGTGGGCGCCGTGTACTTCGTGTGCCAGCGGGTGCTGTGTCCGCAGATGAAGGACGACGGGGAGACGGTCACCAACGACTTCGTGGTCCACGGGCCGTCCTCGGTGCCTCTGGGATACGTGCCGCACCCCAGCTCCCTCTCCGGCTCGCTGCCAGGTACGGGAGACACTTCCTGTCTCGTCCTCTGCCCTGATTGGTCACTGATTCAGTTCAGTCAGGAGAGACGATTACAAACTGTTTGTTTAGTAGTACTTAGTAGTACTTAGTAGTGGTTAGTAGTAGTTAGTAGTGGTTAGTAGTAGTAGTTAGTAGTGGTTAGTGGTTAGTAGTAGTAGGTAGTAGTGGTTAGTAGTAGTGGTTAGTAGTAGTAGGTAGTAGTAGTAGTTAGTAGTGGTTAGTAGTAGGTTAGTAGTAGTGTGGGCTCTGAGACCTCTTCCTCCTCCTGGTCCACAGGCATGTCCCGGGGGAAGTCTGTGATTGGTTCTCTCAGCATCATGGGCGGGAGCAGCGGGCCTCCGTACGACCGGGCCCACGTCACCGGAGCCTCCTCCAGCTCCTCCTCCAGCACCAAGGGCACCTACTTCCCTCCAGTAAGACACACACACACACACACACACACACACACTCTTCCAGCATTAATGGCACATCTACCAAATGAGGCACACACACACACGCATCCAGCAGTAATAGCACATCTTAACAAATGAGGCACACACACACACACACACTTCCATCATTAATGGCACACTAACCAGTGTGACACACTACTCTGCACAACCTAGGGGAAACACACGAGCTCAAGCTCATATGGAACATGTTATCTTCACGATTAATTCCCACAAAGATTTCAAACTTTTTAGTTTATGAGTTTGTGTTCCGCCCCGTCACGTGCCATGTCCTGTTTAACGGTCGTACCAATGTGGAGATGCCATCGTTATGTCTTCACTTAACCACGCTCGTCTGAGTTTTATGAAATCTCTCACACTCGCCGAAAAAGAACAACAAACGTCTGTGAGCTTGTGAAACCACATCCAGTGCCAGGCTGCCCCGGATCCACTTTAATCACCCAGATTTCAATGATGATTAAAAAAAGTACATGCCAAGTAAAGTAATAGTCTGGTCAATGGTGTTTTGTTCATCAGTGAGATGAAACATAATCTCTCTCTGTCCCTCTCTCTCCTCTAGATCCTGAACCCTCCCCCGTCCCCCGCCACTGTCCGTTCCCAGTACACCATGGAGTTCGGCTACTCGTCCAACAGCCCCTCCACTCACCGCTCCTACAGGTAACACTCACACTCACTCACACACACACACACACACACACACACACACACACACACACACACACACACACACACACACACACACACTCACACACACTGAGGAGTTAGAACACTGAGGAACACTGAGGAGCTAGAACACTGAGGAGGTAGAACACTGAGGAACACTGAGGAACACTGAGGAGGTAGAACACTGAGGAACACTGAGGAGGTAGAACACTGAGGAACACTGAGGAGGTAGAACACTGAGGAACACTGAGGAACACTGAGGAACACTGAGGAGGTAGAACACTGAGGAGGTAGAACACTGAGGAACACTGAGGAACACTGAGGAGGTAGAACACTGAGGAACACTGAGGAGGTAGAACACTGAGGAACACTGAGGAGGTAGAACACTGAGGAACACTGAGGAGGTAGAACACTGAGGAACACTGAGGAGGTAGAACACTGAGGAACACTGAGGAACACTGAGGAGGTAGAACACTGAGGAACACTGAGGAACACTGAGGAGGTAGAACACTGAGGAACACTGAGGAGGTAGAACACTGAGGAACACTGAGGAGGTAGAACACTGAGGAACACTGAGGAACACTGAGGAGGTAGAACACTGAGGAACACTGAGGAGGTAGAACACTGAGGAACACTGAGGAGGTAGAACACTGAGGAACACTGAGGAGGTAGAACACTGAGGAACACTGAGGAGGTAGAACACTGAGGAACACTGAGGAGGTAGAACACTGAGGAACACTGAGGAGGTAGAACACTGAGGAACACTGAGGAACACTGAGGAGGTAGAACACTGAGGAACACTGAGGAACACTGAGGAGGTAGAACACTGAGGAACACTGAGGAACACTGAGGAGGTAGAACACTGAGGAACACTGAGGAACACTGAGGAGGTAGAACACTGAGGAACACTGAGGAGTTAGAACACTGAGGAGCTAGAACACTGAGGAGCTTGAACACTGAGGAACACTGAGGAGCTAGAACACTGAGGAGCTAGAACACTGAGGAGCTAGAACACTGAGGAGCTAGAACACTGAGGAGCTAGAACACTGAGGAACACTGAGGAGGTAGAACACTGAGGAACACTGAGGAGGTAGAACACTGAGGAGGTAGAACACTGAGGAGCCAGAACACTGAGGAGCTAGAACACTGAGGAGCCAGAACACTGAGGAGGTAGAACACTGAGGAACACTGAGGAGCTAGAACACTGAGGAACACTGAGGAGCTAGAACACTGAGGAGCTAGAACACTGAGGAGCTAGAACACTGAGGAGCTAGAACACTGAGGAACACTGAGGAGGTAGAACACTGAGGAACACTGAGGAGGTAGAACACTGAGGAGGTAGAACACTGAGGAGCCAGAACACTGAGGAGCTAGAACACTGAGGAGCCAGAACACTGAGGAGGTAGAACACTGAGGAGCCAGAACACTGAGGAGGTAGAACACTGAGGAACACTGAGGAGCTAGAACACTGAGGAACACTGAGGAGCTAGAACACTGAGGAGCTAGAACACTGAGGAACACTGAGGAGCTAGAACACTGAGGAGCTAGAACACTGAGGAGGTGGAACACTGAGGAACACTGAGGAGGTAGAACACTGAGGAGCTAGAACACTGAGGAGCTAGAACACTGAGGAGCTAGAACACTGAGGAGGTAGAACACTGAGGAGGTAGAACACTGAGGAGGTGGAACACTGAGGAACACTGAGGAGGTAGAACACTGAGGAGCTAGAACACTGAGGAACTAGAACACTGAGGAGCTAGAACACTGAGGAGCCAGAACACTGAGGAGGTAGAACGCTGAGGACGGGCTCATTGTAATGCATGGACCGGAATGTGTATAAGATACCGTTCCTCATTCCATCCCATGCGTTACAATGAGCCCGTTGTCCGATTTCTACCTCTCCCGGCCTTCCCTGGTATATGGTAATGTGCAGTGACAGGTCCTGTCATAGAAGCTAACTTTGAACCAGTAGAGCGCTTTGCCTTCCTTCACCAGTGGGTCCACACCAACGTTCCACATTCATCTTCTTGACTTTTTTGGAGTAATTATTCATAAATTCAGTGTTCAAAGCGAGTGTTCCACTGATACAACGCCAACGGCGAACTTCGTGAGAAATTTGAAAGTGGACACAGGAAGTATGTAAGCTCCCTCTGTTAGGTCTCTTGGTGACTCTTGGTTTCCCTAAGCCTGTTCCTAAACCGGTGTCGTGTAGAACATTAAACACGAGAGGCCAGGGTCGGAAACATCAGTGCTATCAAGGCTAGGTGCTGTCAGATGTTCGTTAGACGAGAGGCTTAACCGTCAAGACGGAAACCATTCAGTTTTCCGTTGCGTTTTTCTTTTGAGAGAATAACAGAGCGATACTTCTGGTTTGGGGGAAATGTAATCCGACTTGAGGATTGCGTTGCCTTCGTTCTGCATGTCGGGGACATTCCTACAGCACATGCGAACGCTTTACAGAGATCCCCGTACTGTACACAATGGCACCGTTTCAAAGAGACGGGCTCCCATTGTTTACCCTCTCTGCCTGTGTGTTTGATGACAGCACAGCCTGGGTTCATTTGAGTGCAGCGTCATAGATGTATTGCGGGGGGGAGGGGAGGGGAGGGGGAGGGGGGGTGGTGTGTAGAGCCGATTGTTTCTTTTCATCTCTGATCAAATGTCTTAATTTACACTAAAGAGTATGCGTTGGATACACAGTGAAAAGGAAAGAAATCTGGCAGGGATGTATACAGCTCAGTGTTCCACAGGCGTCCCAGGGGACCACTCACAGCAAAGAAAACCCAGTTACCTGAGTCAACAAGTTGTGACATTTGGGTGACGTGTGTGTCCCTCTGTCCTCAGCTACAGGCGTGTGTGTGTTCCTCTGTCCTCAGCTACAGATGTGTGGGGTGGCTGTGGTGCAGGAGGTAGAGCCGCCGTCTAATGATCGCAAGGTCGGCAGATCGGCGGTTCGAGCCCCGGCTGGCCACATGCCGTGTCATGTCCTTGGGCAAGACACTGAACCCCCAAATTGCTCTCAGTGAGCGGGCCGGCACCTTGCATGGTAGCTTGCCGCCATTGGTGTGTGAATGGGTGAATGAAAGGCCGTTGTAAAGCGCTTTAGATAAAGGCGCCATATAAGTCAGTCCATTTACCATTTACGTGTGTTCCTCTGTCCTCAGCTACAGGCCCTACACCTACCGCCACTTCGCCCCCCCCACCACCCCCTGCAGCACGGACGTGTGCGATAGCGACTACACGCCGGGGCGCCGCGCCCCGCCCACGTCCACCTCGGCCCTGGCCAAGGGCTACACCAGCGACCTCAACTATGACTCAGAGCCCTTCCCCCCGCCCCCCACCCCCCGCAGCCAGTACCTGTCCGCCGAGGAGAATTGCGAGAGCTGCCCTCCATCACCGTTCACGGAGCGCAGCTACTCCCACCACCTGTACCCCCCGCCCCCTTCGCCCTGCACAGACTCCTCCTGAGCCCCCCCATCCCCGTCCCCCTGCACCGCACCAGAGACCCCGCCCCTCTCCTACAAGGCTCTCCCCCTCCCTCCCCACTCCCCCCCTCACTGTAAATACCAATTGTGCATATTATGAGTCTAAACGGGAAAGAGAGAGAAACTTTTATGAAAAGAGGAGAGGAGGACGTTGAAGGGGGGCACCTGTACAGTTACGAGAAATATGAAAAAAAGAACATGGGAGCTCGCGAAAAGAGAGCTGCAGAACATTTGTACATTAAAAAGAAAAAAAGCATATTTATATATTTTCTATACAGCGTTTACTGGTTATGCCATAGAGGTTTGTATTAAATAATTTGTACATTTTTTAAGAAAAAGTTTTATTAAAATCATCACAAACATGATAAGTTGCCTTAATCCAGGAGATGAAAAAAAAGAAAAAAAGAAAACTACCTTCCTACAAGGCTGAAGGACATTAAAAGCACACGGTGGCGGAGGACAGTGAAACGTGAACAATCTAAAGCCAAATAAGAAAAGAAAAAAGCATTACCATTTTTTGCTCTACACAAGTAAGGGAGAGGATGGAGTGGGGAAAGAGAAGGGCGCCCCCTGGATTACAAATACAGGCTCTGCACTGTTGCAGCCAGACCGGGCAGCCATTTTGTCAATAGTGGAGCAGTGATTCCTATGGTTACCCCATAAACTGGGTAAGAGATGGCTGAAACGCTCCGTTCAGTGGCAGAGAATTTTGGTCCTGCGTCATTTTTACCTCCTTTTTACATGCTGTGTTAGCAAGGACCCTCCTGGCTGTCTTCCTTAGATTCCACTACAGGTTTCCGGAGAGTTGGTGGACTGACTGCAGGAACCCCCTTTTGGCAAACACATTGGTTCTGAAGCAATAACACTAGGGCACATATTGATGATAATCAGTTCTAACGGAACCCTGGCCAATGTCCCCTCATCAGAAAGCCTCGTCACTATGGATACCGACAGCCACTATCCTGTTGTTCCAGTCGCTCTCTAGACCACACCTCCTGGTTGGCCAATTGGAGTGCCACTGAGGGGCTCTGTCAAGAGGACAGGGGTCATCGGTCACTGGCGAGATATCAACCAAAATCTGTGTTTTGTCATTTTTATTATTTTCCTCTTATGAGTTTTTATTTAATTTAATTTTTTTTATTTTTAATGCCTGACTGCAACTGTGGACTTACCTTGTCTGAATGGAAGGAGATCCCAAAGCATCTATTTTTGCTAGGGTGCATTCTTATCTGTCCACACTCTCAATGTCCCTCTGAAGCTTCTCTTTAACCCTTCTCTCTCGTTGGGGGAAAAACAAAAGACCTTCCCTAGCAAGGACAAGCTCTTGTGCCTAACCAGTTTTACAACTTTTAAACAAATTTTTTTTTTTTAAGAAAACAAAAAAGAAATCCAGTGCCCGCAAAATGTTATGATATTTTTGTACCACATATTGTGTAGATACCGTATTTATAAGCTATAAAGAAAAATCAGTGTAAATCTAGCCATTAAATTCTTGCAGTGCTCTCTCTGTCATTCCGTCTTTTAGTATATGCCTCATTCTATTTTTCTACGAAATGTCAGTCCAAAAGTTATGGAGACAATCTTAGACAGATCAGTCAGAAAGAACATATCCAGGTGTCCCTGTACTTCTCTTGTGAAATATCTGTGTACGCTCACTTGTTCATAGGTTAATCAAATTTTGAGGGACCGACGTGCCAAATCAGAATTTTACAATCCGAATCAGATTACCCATCATCCTCCTCGTTGTTATACTCATGTGCTAGCGAACGCGGCCTTGTTTTGGGAATGCAGACTGAAGACAAGAGGTAAAATGCTTGTCTAGTTCCACAAGTATCCCTTAGGTGGCGCCCAGTTTATTGCCTTTATGCCTGTATGTATGTATGTATGTATGTATCTATCAACAATTCTTTGGTAAAACTGCCCTGTCCTTGTGCCGTCTTGTGTCTGGAAAAAACAAATTTCAATGGTTTTCGTGTAGTGAACAATGTTTGTCATAGGAAAGGGATTTGTTGTTGAAAGCTGGCTTATTATTATTTCTCCCCATGTTTCTTATTAGAACTGGGGATGTTGTCATGGTGACACAGTTGGCATACATACCACACCCTTTGCTAATGCCTATAAACGGATACTAAATCAATGTACTGCCCAGCTACCACATTTTGATTCCATTTGTTTTACTTTTTTCTTCTCACAGAGCCCCCAAACCCCTACGCACAAAACACTTAGAACATGACAGCTACATGTTTCTGTAAGGGAAATACACCAGCATCAGTTTGAGGACAATCTAACATGCATCGCATTCATCTCTCAAATCATTCATATACCTCACAAAGTCCAGTTTTAGTTTAGTTTTTTTTATACTTTCTGTCCGGTTGGCAAGCCGTAATGACTGAAAAGACAAGGCAGGGCTCCATTTTCTGTTTTCCATTTGTACGGTAGAAGCAGCAGATATTCTACCCTAGCCTAGTTGAGCCACCAGGTATGCTGTTTTTGTGTTGTGTAAGCTGATACACTTGGCCTCAATCTCTCCCTCCTGTTGGAAGTTGAACACTCGACCCTAACAACCAATACACACACATACATACACACACTTCTTTGCTGCTTTTGTTCCAGACTCATATCTTTTACACAGAATCAAACCGAGGGTAGCTTGTGCTCATCATGTGGATGTTTTTTGGCCCTCCTTGGCTTGGTTTCCCTCTTCCCCGCAAATGTTTTAGTGGTCCTCTGGATGTTGGCTTCCTGAGTCAGAGTCACTGCTAGAGCTTTCTCTTGTCCGTTGTCTGATAAAAACCAGCATTGTTTGGAGATGTTCTCATTCTCAAACTGCACTTTACAGTACATCTGCTATTTACAGGGTTCCCGCGCTGGTCTTAAAAAGACGTAAAGTCTAAAATCCAGCAATCCAATTCAAAAGGCCTAAAAAGGTCCCAAGTTTCAGTTATTAGGTCTAAAAAAATGAGGTGTTAGGTCTTAAAAATGAGATCCTGCAAGGAAATCAGTCCGACCACATCTATTTACGCGGAAATTAATCAAGCTGGAAACAAAAAAATGCCAGTTCGCTTCCTTTTTTGTCTGTATGGCAGTGAAATCCCTAATTTAATCACCTCGAGGATGACACTTTTTTTGTTTTTTTAATTTGACTTCCTTGTAGGAACCCTGTATTTACCGGTACAAACAAATCAACACCATTCAGCTGAAATAATTGTGTGTGCGAGCGAGCGTGTGTGAGAGAAAGTGATTGAGTATGAGGTTAGTGCTGCAATTGATGCAACTTAATGTTATGTAGCAAAGCATGGTGAACATAGAGGGGAACCAAAGGCATGTAACACTGACAGAAGGCAAAGATCCATAAGTAGAGACATCTCTCACTATCTGATCTGGGTCTCCATTGTCTGTTGTCAATGACATTGATATGAGTCTGGTGCCATTTTTCTCTGGGCTAAAAGCATTGTCCTCTGTCAAATAGTGTCTCGTAACGTTTTAGTTTTTCAAAAATGGCTGTTGAATGGAAGACTGTTGTTGGTAAGAGAAGTCGTGTACATGTAAAGTTTGTGATGAAAGTGTTGCTAAAAAGGTTAAAGCAAGTTACTGTTCCTAATGTTACGGACGGTTTGTTTATGATGGTTGCTAAGGGTAAATCATAAAAAGCACTTTTGTGTCCGTGTTCTTGGAGGTCTAAGATAAAGATGGGGAATACAGAAAAGTTTTATTGTAATTTGAAGATTTTGTCATTCATCCATTTTGATACCATGGTGCTTTGCAAGGATGTATTCAAGGTGACCAACATTTGGTTAGTCATATTCATTTAATTTCCACTAACTCTACTTTTTGTACATTGATCGCTTTACATGTAAACAGTGTATAAGATGGACCTGTACAGCCCATTCAATACTACTATAAGCTGTTGTAACAAATGAAATGTTGATTTTTTTAATAAAAATGAGTGAACTTTTATCTTGAATATTGTCCTTATGTCTTGTCTTTATCCAAAGTATTGGAATTATTTGTCACTGATAACATTTTATTTTGAAAATATGACACTAGTTTGTAAACAATACCATTTATAAACTACACAGTTACTTCTATAATCCATTCATGCTTATAGCCTACAGAGATTTCAAGAGTATTTTCTACCTAGTTCCATTTGGATCATATTGAGTCCCTAATATCTATACCAAGGAGGTTCTGAGGTCCACACCCTTACAGCACAAGACCCAAAGTACTGAAGTGATCTGCTGCCTGCAAGCACGCCAGACTGGTTTTGATCTTTTCCACTTTGCTGTTGAATCAAAGCCCATAGGATCACCTCACTGATCCTCTGGGATCCCACTTCATAGGAGATCCAACATGAACAAAGTCAGGCCATACCTTTTTGTGCACACACACACCCTCTCAGCTCTCATTTAGCATTTTGAACCCTAAACCTCTAACCCTGAACCCTTTAAGTCACTTTTTAACCATAACCCTTTTCAATTGGGACAACAGAGCCACAGGAAAGCACTGTTTAGCTGGAGAGATTTGGAGGTTTAGTGTTGCCTTGGTAAAACCACCCAGTGAGCAATGTCCACAAAAAAGAGCGGTGGTTCGTTTTGAGCTCTGACTGGGAGGCACAGGCCTATGGGGTTTATTGGACAACCCCTCTGCATTATACAAAGCATCAGATTTATTTTCCTATTGGAATTTGGGCCCCTGTAGCTTGCCATTCTGGTGGTATATGCCTCACATGTCTTGATGGGTGCAGTCAGTGGCATAACTGAACCCTATCACGGATATTCCATAGGCTACCGTACTATCCATATGTTGGGGGCAGACCGGAGAGACTATACATTCATCATATTACATAAAAAAAAAATAGGAATAACCAAGTGAGTTATTGTTTGAACAGACAACACAACAGGGCCAGACAGTGTTTTCCATAGGTTTCTGTTCAGGTATCAACTTCAGATGAATCACAAGAGCCCAAAGTCCAGTACTGCAGTGCTGACAATACTGTCGTTGCTTTCACATTCTTCATTACGAGGGAACCTGTGGCTCTGGAATGGGACAGGCACACACGACATGGAATAAGTGAAAAAGAAAGTAATTTTTCAGACCACCTGACATTCCTTCCTTCCTTTCTTCCACGTCTTTTCGTACATTACGGTAAATGGTCTCCAGTTCAGCCCCTCCCCCCCTGGTAACCTTCCTCTGATTGAGTCATTTGTACCTCGTGACCAAGAAGAGAACGGAAGAGGATTTGGCGTACGGGGGTAAGGAAATAAACAAAATATTGTGTGGTTTTATTTGATAAATATAAGGTATGTACTTTGATTGTCATCATCTATTTGCAAACGCGACGGTGACCGTCTGCCGCCGAGTGTCCGTTTGCAAATGAAAACACAACGATGCATGTTGAACATGTTCTGGTTTCAAATTGAGTCAGTCCCCCATTATTGTTATTATCTCTGTAAAATAAGAAGAAACGGGGGAAATAGCTAGCTAGATATAATTTAACGAGCCTGTAATAGTTTAGATGTATTTAGCGCATTTCTTTGTGAACTGTAAAGACACCCGAGTCATTTGATGCGTAGAAGATATCCGCGTAGGCTATTGTTGCTGGCTACACATTTAAGCTTATTTATTTATTTATTTTTGCAGTAATGATGAGGGTCAAAGACCATCGACGATAACAGTGGGTTTACATTTAGTGCGATGTCATACCGATCTGGCTTCATTGGATCTCATCATAGATAGGATCAGGCGTCGTTGTTCCCGAAGCAAAAGGGGAACTTCCCAGTGGTGGGCCGTGACGTCACTGTTTTACAAATAAGCCATCACAGTTTCACTGACTAAGTTAGGCGACATCACGGCTCATACGGCCCGGAAAGGATAGATCTCATACAGAGGAGAGGTAGGCTATACTATTGTTGTATATGTCCATGTCATTGCGATAGGTTAGGTTGAACATTGACACCTAGGGGGGGGTCCAGTTCAGGTTTAGTCTGAGGCCAGGGCAGGCTGTCATCAGTGGCACAACTCAACTAGGGTACCACAGCTACCACCACAACACATGAACCTGCCTGCCGTACAGGTCGCTATGCTCAGGGTCAAAGATCCATGATCTGATATCTTAGTGTGCAGTTAAGCAAGTAGATACGGTAGTCTAGACATTGCCCATGAAGTTAGATCCTGTATACTGTGATCATCGAATTGTCAATAACCTATGGTTGCTGTGGTGGATGGTTGATCATTTATAACAAGTGTTTAGGAATGCAATTATTACACTGT
The DNA here is from genome assembly GCF_963989245.1 of Nansenia antarctica. Taxonomy (NCBI): domain Eukaryota; kingdom Metazoa; phylum Chordata; class Actinopteri; order Argentiniformes; family Microstomatidae; genus Nansenia; species Nansenia antarctica. The sequence goes on from NC_137678.1 coordinate 24,346,602, forward strand.
AGACTCGTGGGAAATGTTTTCCAGATTGTAAAGGCAGGTATGGTAAGGTAAGGTGAGGTAAGGTCTAGACTTTAGAGCACATGAGTGATCTCATCCTGTTCACCGGTAGTTGCCACTGTCTTTTAAATGTAGCTCATCTTTCCTGCAGGATCAACTGAAGCCACAATGCAGAGTACAGCCAACTACCTGTGGCTCATATCCGACCTCTTAGGTCAAGGGGCCACAGCCAACGTGTATCGGGGAAGACACAAGGTAGGAACTTTTGAGCCCGATAGTGATTGACTTCTGAATTCATTGGGCAGAATTGCATTTACATGCCAATCCAGAGCTGACAAAGCAACACCCTCGGTGAGCGAAGCAAAAATATATCACATATTAAAAAATATGTCACATATTAACCCTAATACCTATCTAAAGGCTCAGTGCCTTCAGAATCTGTTATCGCTAGCTTGCTTGCACACAAACCCGCACATATTCTACGTGTCCAGGAGGATTTCATGGGCTACACTCACAATGTTTACACACACAGACACACACACACACACAGGATGTGGTTTTCTTCTCCCAGCGGAGCTGCACTAGTGAGAGTATCAGAAGGCGCACGGGACAGTGGCCTCTGCTCTGTTGATGAGTATTACCTCAACGCCTCCAGTCTGGAAGAAACCACAGCGTCTAGTTCCCCACCAACAGCCTCTCAGTCTCACCACCGTCTCTCTCTCCTCCTCCCTCACAAAGCCTTGTTATATATTACTGGCTCTGGCAGCGACCCCAAAAAAAAATATCACGCCATTTGAACATTCCATTTTTGTATCGTTGACATTGACAATGTGGTCGTGATCAGCGCATCTTAGAAGCTTCGCTGCTAGCGAAGAGCGCCCAGTGTCTCTGTAACCAGATGTCTGAAGAGACTTTGAGTGTCTTTTTTATGGGATTTGCATAGCCTACATATGCCTCGTAACGAACAGTGGCGTCAGTAACTACTAGATGCCACTCGCTTCTGTTATTTCGAAGTTATTCATTATTTATATTCCTCCTTCAAAGCGTTTTTTAAGCTGTGATGGGGTAAGAAAAAAACCTCCTGGTTAGGTTATTTTGGTGTCACTGGCAACTGACAAATTCCATCCCTCCTTGGGAGCCAGAGTCCACTGCCAACCGCCCTGGCCTTCCAGGAGAGTCAGTCTATAGGCTACCACAGGTTACTGTACTGTACTGTACTTGACTGCAAGTTGATTGACAGCCACATGTGGTCCGTTGGCCTTACTTGGTCAGTTGAGAAGAGGCTTCCAATGCCAGAGAAACAAAACCTAGACGGGGGGGAATCCCCGCCAAGCAATTTGACTGTCTCACACATGGTCTATCTGCATAGATGCATATATAGTTGGTACATATTGTTCTTTGAATTAACATTCATTTGTGAGAGAGAGAGAGAGAGAGAGAGAGAGAGAGAGAGAGAGAGAGAGAGAGAGAGAGAGAGAGAGAGAGAGAGAGAGAGAGAGAGAGAGAGAGAGAGAGAGAGAGAGAGAGAGAGAAATGTACCCAGAGATACCCGAAGAGTCTGGGGATCCATTTTGACAGACATGACTTCTACTGTTAGTTTCATGAAGGTGTACGGATGTCTGCTCAACTGCAACATTCAAAGCTAGCTAGCTAGCGCGCCACTTGGCTGCACCTTGCTTTTTGCAAAGGGGAATTTCCCCCTGAATTCTAGAGATGAGTTCTGAATATTAACTAATAAAACAGATGTGTCTGGACCTGATTTTATGTTCGTTTTGCTCTGTTTGATTGAGATACGGACCAAAAATGTGGGTCATTTGGGATTTGTATGAAAACGCATACATTTTAAACCTTGTCTGCTGGAATAGCAGCTGCTATAGGTGGCTGTCAGGGGCTCCTAGGAGTCCATGCTCTAGTGAATCATATCCCTCATTTCCATTTCCTTTAATCAAGCTCAATCATGGTAAAATGTTTCAGAAAACAGGGGACCTTTATGCGGTCAAGGTGTTCAACAACCTCAGCTTCCTGAGGCCGCTGGACGTCCAGATGAGGGAGTTTGAGGTGCTCAAGAAGCTCAACCACAAGAACATCGTCAAGCTCTTCGCTGTGGAAGAGGAGGTTGGTATCTCTGAACACTATCACATGTGCACATTTGCCTAGACAATCCCACAGCATATGAACTGTAGCGTGGATATCTGCGTTTATTGTCTTGTATCGCTGTTTCTCTGTAACGCTGTATCAGCACACACACTGAATAGCAAATCAACGTCGAGTAGATGTCTTCACTATCTACTCAAAGTATATCTATTAATAAGTTGGATCCCAGACAGAGTAGCTGCCGTATGCTCAACAGCTTACGAGGTAGCCTTATCAATGAAACAATAAACAAAAACGAAACTTAACCTCTTCAACCCCATTTCTACGTGTATTTCCTCTCTGTTATGCGTTTCACTGGGGCGGCGGTAGCCTAGAGGTTAGAGAGGCCGGCTAACAACCGGAAGGTCTCTGGTTCAATCTCAGGAGGGAGCTGCGTGTGCCTTTGAGCAAGGCACTTAACCCCTAATTCTTATTTTCTGTTCCTCCTCCTCCCAGTCGAACACGCGTCACAAGGTGCTGGTGATGGAGTACTGTCCCTGTGGGAGCCTGTACACCGTGCTGGAGGAGTCCTCCAACGCCTACGGCCTCCCAGAGGACGAGTTCCTCATCGTTCTGCAGGACGTAGGTGAGAGACCCACCGTAACACTTAATCAGCCATGAGGAGTCATTTGACCGCTGTGAGTACAGAAATGTTGTATATCTTTGCACTCTATCAAATTTCAGGACCCTCCTTTCATGACGTTTCCTAGACATGTGCGTTCTACCACCCAGTATCCTTACATTTTCAAAATCACATCAGGATAAGCTAGTATGAAGCTATTTTGCAGTTTTTCTGTGTAGGAAGCAGGCTAATATACAAGCGGCCAACTAGTGGTCGTTGTGTGTAAAATAGCAGCGTAGCATTTTAAAGAGGGTAAAAAGGCACTGCTGTACCTACTTTTAGTTACCGTAGTAAAAAGGCACGGCTGTCCTAGTGTTAAACAGCAGTGCTGTATGATAGAGACACGCCTGACATGAACCGCTTATCTGAAGAGAATCAGAAGAGAATCTGTCTGAGTTTTTTAACGGCTCTCTGATTCTCTCTCTCCTGCCCCTGGTGGGTCACAGTGGCGGGGATGAACCACCTGAGGGAGTACGGCATCGTGCACCGGGACATCAAGCCGGGGAACATCATGCGGGTGATCGGGGAGGACGGCCGCTCCGTCTACAAGCTGACGGACTTTGGCGCGGCGAGAGAGCTGGAGGACGACGAGCAGTTTGTGTCTCTGTACGGCACAGAGGAGTATCTGGTGAGAGATCACTGCTGCCTGACCGGCTCAGCAGGTTGACCTGGGTTAGGGTTGTTAGGGTTAGGTTCAGGTTACTGAGGAGTGGGAGAATTCTAAAGCGGACGAGTTCTCTGTTGATTCATTGTGTGTGTGTGTGTGTGTGTGTGTGTGTGTGTGTGTGTGTGTGTGTGTGTGTGTGTGTGTGTGTCTGTGTGTGTGTGTGTCTGTGTGTGTGTGGGGGGGGGGTGTGTGTCTGTGGTATGTGTGCGTGTGTCTGTTTGCGATCTTGTGTGTGTGTGTGTGTGTGTGTGTGTGTGTGTGTCTATGTCTATGTCTATGTCTATGTCTATGTCTATGTCTATGTCTATGTCTATGTCTGTGTCTGTGTCTGTGTCTGTGTCTGTGTCTGTGTCTGTGTCTGTGTCTGTCTGTCTGTGTTCCTGTTTGCGTTCTTGTGTGTGTGTGTGTGTGTGTGTATTCCTGTGTATGTGTGTGTGACAGCACCCTGACATGTATGAGCGGGCCGTGCTGAGGAAGGACCATCAGAAGAAGTACGGCGCCACGGTGGACCTGTGGAGCATCGGGGTCACCTTCTTCCACGCCGCCACAGGAAGTCTCCCCTTCAGACCCTTCGAGGGGCCGCGCAGGAACAAGGAAGTGATGTAAGAGCAGAATTTCCAGGACATAAATTCCAGGACAGCAAAGCGTTACGTTAGGGTTATATCAGGTTATTACAGTGGATTACTGTACATGACAGTAAGATAATATAGGGGTTTTTGTGTGGGTGGATTGAAACAAAGAGGAGATTGATGAGTGGCGATGTTATGATGTAGCCCAGGCGAGGGTCAGTGGAGGACAGGAAGACACAGGAACCAAGACACGGGAACCAATTTGTTTTGGCAGATTTAGTAAACCACCTCCCTGGGAATCCCTACCCTGGAGAAACTGCTGAATCAAGCAGTTTACAATCTGACCCTGACTGAGGGGGAACTTGGTGGTGTAGTCACACACACTTCCAGTATGTAACGGTGGCCAGCTGCACTGCACTCAAGGGGACCGACTATGTCCATGGCTACGCTTTGAGAAAGGCACCTCTATAATGGGCATGTTGATGAGGGGAGCTCTGTCACCTTTCCTCCCTGGGGCTGTGAGCTGACACTGGGCATGTTTGACAGTACTGGATAACTTCCCAAAACATTTGTGGCCAATAGAATGTGCTATAATAATAATAATAATAATAATAATAATAATAATAACAACTTAAATGTATATAGCGAGGCCTGTGACTTTGTGACCAGGAGTGTGACAGGTGTGGTTTCTCGCGGCAGGTATAAAATCATCACTGAGAAGCCTTCTGGAACCATCTCTGGGCAGCAGAAGTTTGAGAACGGCAAGATAGAGTGGAGCACGGAGATGCCTGTGTCCTGCAGCCTCTCCAAGTACGTCCACCACCAACACACACACACACACACACACACACAGTCAAGAGCATTGAACAATAACGAAAGCACATTTCATATCGAATGATGAACAATCAAATTGAGGGGCTATCAGTAAAGTACACAAAGAAAGACTGTGATCTGAACTTTGACCTTTTGTGTGACCTCTCTCAGGGGCTTGCAGAGTCTGTTGACCCCGGTGCTGGCCAACATCCTGGAGGCGGACCAGGAGAAGTGTTGGGGCTTCGACCAGTTCTTCGCTGAGACCAGCGACATCCTCCACCGCACCGTGGTGTTCGTCTTCAGCCTGCAGCAGGCCACGCTGCACCTCATCTACATCCACGAGTACAACACGTGAGTGGCCCTGCTAAGACTACATCCCCCATGATGCTCTGTAAAGACCACATCACCCATGATGCTCTGTAAAGACCACATCACCCATGATGCTCTGTAAAGACCACATCACCCATGATGCTCTGTAAAGACCACATCACCCATGATGCTCTGTAAAGACCACATCACCCATGATGCTCTGTAAAGACCACATCACCCATGATGCTTTGTAAAGACCACATCACCCATGATGCTTTGTAAACACTACATCACCCATGATGCTTTGTAAAGACTACATCACTCATGATGCTTTGTAAAGAGACATTACCACCCCCCAGCACTACGTCTCCTGAGACACCTGCTTTTCCCCTATACTATGCCTCCTAAGACTCTACTGCCCACCTTGTACTGCCTCTTCAGTGTCCCCCTTGTACTGTCTCTCCAGTGTCTATATATATATATTTATTTATTTATTTTTATTCATGGAGACTGCCAGTGGCCCCTGGCCTGAGCTAGATTACGCCTCCTGCTAGAACTGGTGAATTGATGATTCACTTCCTTAGTCAAATGTATTGATTGTAAGTCGCTTTGGAATAAGGCGTCTGCTAAATGCCAAAAATGTAAAATGTAAATGTATAGACCACATCACCCATGATGCTTTGTAAAGACCACATCACCCATGATGCTGTGTCTATGTGTCTCTGTTTGCTGTTCATGGGTATACAGTAGTACAACGTTGCCTTGAAATTACTACAAACTCTGATTATATCCCTCGGGCCAGATGTTGGTTATGTATTATTTAATCAAAACATTCCCAGAATATCCACAAAAACCAACAACAACAACAACAACAACAAAAAAAGATAAATAGAAGATCAAAAACCATTGAAAGGTAACCTGTCTCTACCCAGGATGTACTGCACTGCAACAAAATCCTGTGTCTCAAGGCTGCAGTTCCTCTCGTGTCCACAGGGCGACACTGTTCCAAGAGCTGCTCTCCCGTCGGACCAGCATCGCCCCTCACAACCAGGAGCTGATGTACGAGGGCCGCAAGCTGGTGTTGGACCCCAACCGCCAGGCGCAGACCTTCCCCCGCACCACCCGGGACAACCCCATCATGCTGATCAGCCGGGAGTCGGTGTCCACCGTGGGACTCATCTTTGAAGACCGTGAGTCCCCATGCTCTTCCTGTACCCAGGACTCAAGTTGTAAAAGAAAGTCAGGGGGGGATGGTGGATTTTATCATATGGGGACAATTTTAGCATCCCCACAGCGTCAGTGACTTCAGTGCATCTTTGAAGACCATGAGTCCCCATGCTCTTCCTTTTTTTTAAAGGTTATTCTTTTCAGAGTGGGGCAGTTCCACTCATATTTTTCATTTTATTGGATAGAGATAGTGAAGGTAGATAGGAAAGTAAGGAGGAGAGGGCATGTCAGCAGGGCATGGGCCGGATTCGAACCCATGCCGACATGGGCATATGTGTGCACTGTGGACCACGGTGCTAGACCACTGGACCACACCAGGCCACCCGATGCTCTTCCTGTACCCAGGACTCAAGTTGTAAAAGAAAATCAGGGGGGATGGTGGATTTTATCATATGGGGACAATGTTAGCATCCCCACAGGGTCAGTGACTTCAGTGTCAGTGACTTGGGAAAAATGTCATTGCATGGGTGCGTGCCCCCCCCTCCCTCGCCCACAGTATTTTACTCAATATGCGCAAAACTAAATGTTGAAATAGTAGTGATACCACGTTCATTGATAAAATGACATAAGGGATGGAAAGGGGGGATGGCAGTTTTAGAAGGGGGATGATTTTGACCGTTTTTATTTCAGGGGGGATGCCATGCCCCCTCATCCTCCCTCATCCCTGGCTCTCTGTCCTTCTCTCCTTCCCTCCCTTCCTCTTCCCATGGCTTTCTTTCCTTGTCACCGTTTCCTCTTTTGGATGAGTGTGAAAGGCAGATACAGCATGCAGAAGCCCTAGTGATAGCTCCCTACTGTATTGTATACACTACACTATACATGTACAAAAGAAGACATTTGGTGAGGCTGCATTCTCATTTTATGTACCGGTACCCAAATTGTGGAATGCACTGCCAGTTTACATTAGGGATGCAACCTCAGCAAATATGTTCAAGTCAAGGCTTAAAAACCCATCTTTTAAATATTGCCTTTAAAGGCCAATGCACACGGCGTGCGATTTGATTTTGTCGCACCGCAAAATTCGATTTTCAACTCACACACCATTGAAGTCTATGAGAAAATCATAGAAAATCTCATCCTAATGCACACGGCGTGCGATGCGATTTTGTCGCACCACAACATTCCATTCTCAATTGTTACTTTATTGTTACGTAGTCGGACCAGGCAGGCTGATTACAATAGGCTCTACCAATATTGCTTGCCTTGCTTCCACAATTTCTACAAGATACAACTGGACATATTGTGATAAAATATGTGGGTCCCCTGATTTAGGGGTATTGGTAAAATGTCAGGAGAGGGAGCGCACAAAACACACAGCCAGAAAGGTGTATTATAAAAGCCACTTTATTATTATGGGCGATGATCAGGCAGACATAGATTCGGAGGACGGAGACAGTCCAACATCTAGCTATTCGCCCCTAGGACTCAACTTCCACAACTGATCATGCATCTCAATTAATCATTATAAATATACAGTATTACAAATTAATCTCATTCAAATAATCATAGGCCTATAAATAAGACAAACATTGGACATATTGGCTGAATAGTAAATAATTAAAAGGGCACGTAACTCGCTGGGTATTTGAGACCCCCCCGTGGGGTCTGAGCGGTGCACTGCGTCCAACCGATGAGGCTCAATATGTAAGTCCGTCTGGCTGACGAATGTTCCTGCGTTCACGCTACAATAGTGTGCCTACATGCTCGATTGTTATTATTATGTAATATAGGCGTCTTGTATGTGAGATGGGCCGTGTAGCTATGTGGCATGACACGGAAATAAATCATGCATGCAGTAATTCGTATAGCTAGTAATGTGTATAGTTGCAGCTGTGGGCTATATAGGTGTAGTGGCTGGCTGATGGTGATGTTCATATCTTGCCCTTGACTGTCAAACCATTAAAATAGATGATTGCTCCATCCACAATTGAAGATGTCAGGTTGACTGGTTGACAAGTTATGAGCTTTTCGTCATCCATTTCATCCATTCAGGTTACCGGTAAATTACATACACGTATGTTAACGTTTATGATGGCAGCTTCCACCTACGTTGCACTCGGGGAGAATCAATATCGGAGACGATGAACTGTTTTGCCCTCGGGCATGGTTTTATTTTCTCCTCACCAAAAGGAATAAAACTCTTTCGCTCAGCCGAGCTAACTTAGAATGGTAGACAACAACTCGGACAAGTGCATCAACACATCAACATATTGTAACGAACCTATATGAGGTCCGTTAGCAGCTCCACCAAGGGAGTTAACTCTCTTGGTGTTGTGGTTAGCGCGGCCGGCGGTTATGCGGGAGATCAGCGTTCGATCCCCGCATGGGGCGAGTTACGCTACACTAACAATGAGACTCATTAGCTGTTCCACTAACCCCCCCGAGGTCCGTTAGCAGCTCCACCAAGGGAGTTAACTCTCTTGGTGTTGTGGTTAGCGCGGTTATGCGGGAGATCGGGGTTCGACCCCCCGCATGGGGCGAGTTACACTACCAAGTTCCCGTTCGCTACAATATTAACAACACACAAGCCTGCAGTCTTATGCAGCGCCCCCCAGTGGTACAACAACAGCACTGCATCCCCTCATTAACCTGGGCATAGGATAAACATAATATATTCAACTGAGGACATATATAATGCATTTCACTTAACAACGTACGTACAGTAGAGTAAATATTAATTTTGGGTTGCCAGATGTCCGGTTTTCAGTGGACAGTGTCTATACAACGTGTGTACAATTTGGCTGGTCATTCAGTCGTGCTAGAAATCTGGCAACCCCGTGCAGCCAAAAACACTATCGTAGATCTTTGAGTAAACTAATATAATATATATAGTATAGTATATATTATAAGTATAAATAACTTGCTCAAAGATTTACGATAGCCTTTTTGGCTGCACAGTACAAAATACAAATAACAACAATGATAATACCTTTTTAGTAATATTTTATTCACATGTAAATATATATGCCATCATGGCATATACCCTCCCTAAAGCACGTATAAACAAAACCAACATATTCATAAGAATGCAGGTATGCAAAGTTATAGATAAGTTCACTGAAAAAGCTTAATGTCAAGCCCTGACAACACTATTTGTAATTTGAAATTGCATGTATGTATTTTGTATGTTACACTAATGTTTTTCAAACTACTGTTACAATTAATTTGGTTCCGTTTGTATTGGAAGCTGTTATTAAACAGTTTATAAGAGTACAGTAACGTAATAGACTAGTGTTTTGATGCTAGCTCCGAAATGTTAGCTAGCCAGCTAGCCACCTCTTTGTTTGTGAGCCAGGGCCAGCCAGGTAGAAACAAACAACTGTTACAATTAATTTGGTTCCGTTTGTATTGGAAGCTGTTATTAAACAGTTTATAACAGTACAGTACCGTAATAGACTAGTGTTTTGATGCTAGCTCCGAAATGTCTCCGCTCCGCCTACGACTCTCTTTTTTTGGCACTACAATACCCTCCTTAAAGCACATATTTGATACTCTCGCAATGTGGTTGGCATCTTGGAGACGACGGCTCCAATCTCTCCCAGATCCACGTC